>NC_045431.1:62245000-62360000 GCF_902635505.1 Sarcophilus harrisii
TTTGAAAAAGTGGGGAGGGGAAGGTGGAGATGTTGAAACATCCTGTAGCAGAAGAGCATGACAAAAATTTGATTATGAGAATGAGCATGATGTGTCTGAATGATAGTAGAGAGGCTCCCTTGAATTGAGGGGAAATTTGCATATTCATTCACTAAGCATTTAATTTAATAAGACACATACTGACTTAATGACCCTGAGTAAATAACTTAATAGCTCAGTGCATACAGATAATTCCTAATACTGAAAGTTGTAGCATAAGTACTGATCTACATTGTAGAAGAAGTTTCTACACTGGAAGATCCCCATACCATAGAAAATAAAGTTCAGTACATACATATAAAGGCACCAGAGGAGCCAAATGAACACTGATGTCTCCAGAGAAGCTGCCTCACACACTGACCAGGCTGCAAAGTACTTGAGAGAAAGGGACAATCTTTAACCTTTCTTTGTACCCCTAGAATTTAGCACTCTGCCTGACATGTAATTTGTGCCAGGTTCTATGCTTGGGAAGGTGGGCACCTAGACAAGGATGGACTGGTCCCAGGTAGCAAGGAACTTGTATTCTATTGAATGTATGAGTTAGGTGACTTGGGAACCTTTCAAAAGTACTTTGAAAAGTGTCAACCAGATTATCTGAAATTTTAAAGGAGAAAGGATTGTTAAAAATCACTTTGGTCAATTCTTAAATTTACAGTTAAGAAAACCAAAAACCAGAGGGAGAAAGTCATAGTTTACATAGTGAGTAAGAACAAGGAACAGGACATGACTTCAGTTGTTGAGATTTCAAATCAGATAAGAGACGAGAGACTGGAAATGAGGAAACAAGATGGAAAGCTGTTGTACTAAACCATGTATACTTAGTCCTATGAGAAGAGACAGCTGTCACCAGAATGATAGACAAACCAAAGGAGATCATTATTGATGTTCTAAATGTTCATTTCTCTTTCTACCCAATCAGAAGCATCATTTATTGAATTAAGGAGTACATATGTGTGTATATGCACACATACCTGCATATACATGCATATATATATATATATATAGAGAGAGAGAGAGAGAGAGAGAGAGAGAGAGAGAGAAATGCTTATATATATTAAAGGTAGCACACTTAAATATAGAGACAGGTGGTCTCAGAGTCAGGAAGACAATTTCATATCTTGCTCCTGACACATACTGTATTAATGACCCTAAATTAATAACTTAATAGCTCAGTGCATCCAGACAATTCCCGATACTGAAAGTTGTAGAATAAGTACTGATCTTCATTTGTAGAAGAAGTCTCCACACTGGAAGATCCTATACCATAGAAAATAAAGTTCAGTACCTTCATATAAATGTACCATATGAGGCAAATAAACCCTGAAGTCTGCAGAGAAGCTTCCTCACATGCTGAAGAGGCTTCAAAGTGCTTGAGAGAAAGGAACTATCTTTAATTTTTCTTTGTATCCCTAGAATTTAGAATTGTGCCTGACATTGTGTCTGTAATATAGGCTTAAGAAATATTTGTTGATAGACCAACTGATGAAAAGTATACTGCTATATTTACAGTCAAAAATAAATGACACTGGGAAGCAAGAAACTAAGGGCTTGCATCTCAACTCTATTATGTTCTTGGTAAAGTAAATAAATTATTTATAATCTCTGCATCAATAAAATGAGGGGGGTTAGGGATCAAACGAGTTTTCCAGTGTCCCAGTTATAAATCCTATGTTTCTTGGATGATCTCAAAATTCTACTTTTCTGGGATTCTGTGAATGCATCTAAGATCCCACAAGGGAGATCCTCAAATTGAGTGAAAAGGATAGGAGAAGCCCCACATAGTGAAATGTCTTTTATGCTGTTCTAGGGAGTAAGGAAACACAACCCAGAAGAAGAGTGATGCTGTCAGCAAATACTATTGTGGAGATTCCCTTGGAGATCATGTAGCTCTTACTTTAACTTTGCTTAGCTGTATTCAAGAACTCCTTGCAGGTAGGAGCTATTGAATTCAGAAAAGGAGAGGATATTGTTGTTACATAAATAGGAGGATGGCCTATACTTATCACTGTCCAAAGTACAAAATTTGGAGGATTATAGAATATGTTAAAGATATTCAAATAAGGAAATTTCATTTAGAATTAAATACACAGTTGATTTAATATCTCTATAAATTTTATATTATGAATGGACATAATGAATTATAGGTAAATTTCCCCACAACAAGGTTGTTTTTCTTTCCTTCTCTGACTTAAATCAAGGATTGTTGATTGTGGACAACTTTATTTTTTTTTTAAATAATGTTTAATGAAGGATATGTGATCTGTGGATTGAATGATTCAACCTATTTTACCCTACTTTATTCTTACACTTTGGAAAATCTTATCAAATGATGATGACGATAATAATGATAAGCCATGCTAAGCCTTCCACCCAAGTAATCTGTTCTTATAGTTTGGCAACTCCACTATCAGAGGACAATGAAATTCATATTGTTTTAGCAATAGAATGACTATTATGTAGGTCACTGTCCCAGTAAATGGCTATAGTAATGCTTATCCTAGAAATATAGTAAATGTAAGAAACCTGGACAAGAGTTGATCTATTCATTGACTAAACTATGAATTTTTATTATATGTTAATATGTTGATATAAATATATAGTTTTTGATGGAAAGAATTCTTATATATAAAGACACTGAATATTTTATGCAACATTGGAAAAAACTTTTGATCTTAACTTTTTACTGAAAACTCCAGAACATATAGACTTCTAGACACTAGAAGACTTCATGTATAGGGGCCCTCAAATTTCCTGCTCTAGGCCTCAGTATATTTATCTGTAATATGAGAAAGATAGACTTCTATTTCTGTATTCTGTGAATTGTAACATATTTGTCTTTCACACTGCCTTCCTTATCTCTTGCTTTAGTATCAAAAGCCAATAATTTGTGTTTTCATTCTATAGTATTTTCCAGGACTTAAGGCAGTTTATTGAATATTATTGTTCTTCATTTTTTTTCCATTTTCAAGTGGAAATCATTAACATAAACTATATGAGTTCTACATTTTAATACTTTTCCAAAACAAAAGTTCAAGATGGTATTTACAAATTCACTGAGGCCTTTAAAAGGCCGTTTAATCTATAGTTCTAGAGTAAAAACTCTTAACCTGGGGTCTATGAAAAAGAGAAAGAGAGGGAGAGAGATAGAGACAGAGAGAGAAAGAAAGAAAGAAAGAGAAAGGAAGATTAGGGTTGCTGTATTTTAATGTAATTGATTCTTTTTGTAATTATATGGGTGTTATTATATGCCTTTGGGGTGCATAGATTTCACCAAACTTCCAAAAGGATCCATGTCACAAAAATAGACTAAGAATACCTGTTCTAGAGATATGTTGCTGTATTCTGTAAGAAATATTCTACATCTATGGGATTATAAAGTCATTACAACTTTCTAGATGCCTCTTTGGATGTATTTGGTCCTAAATAAACTAAACACAATTGCGTTTTTCCCTGTTTAGTTCCATAATTTACAAGTGAACACTGCCATCTCTGAGCCCTCTTCTTCTTTCTCCAGTGGATCCAAATCCAGCAATGTCAACGTATAGTCAACTTTGTACAAAAACTTTTCTCTTCCCCTGCTATTTAGAGACCAAAATATGGCATCTTTTGCTATACTTTAGCTTCTGGTTCTGGAAAACACTTCCCAAGATAGGAAACATTTCTTCTAAATTATAGTTTTAAAAGTATGACCAGCCACTGGGATAGTGAGGCTACATGGAAATATCCACCCAGTAATTTTAGAAAGAGTACTCCATGGGGCTCAGGGATGGGGTATAATGTCCTGCTTAAGGCCAAGAGCTCCTAAAAGTGATTTTAAATTGATTCATTCCTAGTGTCACCTCCCTACCTGCCTTTGAAGATGACATATATTTTTCTGGAGAAATTAGAAGGAAAAAAAGGAAAGAAGGAATTAAAGAATGGGAAAAGCCAGTGTTTTCTTTCTACTGATGTGTCATTTAGAGTATCCTAAAAATAGCTACTCATTACATAGCTACTCATTACATTCTTACCTGCAGGAATTCTTCCATCAGTGAGGAAGAGGTCACTGAAGCCTTCCCCGAGTAGGCGGTCTATTGGAGAATCACGACCCAGATCATAATCACTGTCCCCTGCCTCACTGTCACCCCGGCCACTGTCCTTCAAGCTGAATTTATCCATATCTTGAAGGGCATATCTGTAGACAGAAATCAGGTCATAATAAGTGCATGGATGTTACTATTCAATGTTGCCTATTTCTGTTTTGGAATACCACATAAAAACAAGCAGTATTATCATAAATTTCTCACCTATAACTCCTGGAGTATTTGTTTCCCCGAAAACTTGGTCGTGGCTGATATTGGCCCTGATGAAGCATTGAGAGAAGCTGAGAGACCTGCAGGAAGAAAGATAGTAAGTAGCAAGTCCAAATAATAAAACTCTAAGACCTGCTAGAACTATTTTGGAAAAAGGGAGAAGGAAGGATGAGAGTCTAGCCCTATGATATCAGCAATCTAGAAAATACCTCATGTGGAAACACTGTTCTCTGACACAAATCAATAACTCATCTATAACTTTATCCAAGTTACTTGGGGATATTGAAAGGCTAGGTAATTTGCCCAGAGACACACAGCTAGTGTGTGTAAGAAGCAAGATTTGAACCCAGATTTTTCTGACCCAAGGCCATCTTTCTATACACTATATCATACTGCCTCTGAGACATACAATATTATGGGGAGGAAAGGAGCGATTGGTTATTTCTGACTCCTCAGTGAGCGTGTTAGTTAATCTTTAAAGTTTCATGGGCATAAAGAATACATTAGAGCTGGCATCTGCATGGTTCACTGCCTGCCACTAAAAGATAAACATTCTCAAGTCATTTCCTAGTGAGTAAATCATAACCTCAAAGGGCTTGCTAATTGTGTGTCAAAATCAAGGGCAAATGAATTAGATTTAGTCATTGATTTCCTTAAAAAGCAGATTTCCTTTAAATAACTAATAAATCTATTTCTCTTTCACACTCAGATCAAACAGATATGCTTCTATTTTAGATTCAACTGATCAATTATTGATATTAAGCTATAGGGGAATATTATATAACCCTCTGGTCTATAAGATCTTTAGGTAACATAACCACAGTTCTTTTATATCTTTCAAGTAGCTGAACACCTATTGCAGACAATAGAATGCTAGAAAGAGTATGAAAGTAATAGGCAGGAAAATTGGTTTTACTGTCCTGACTCCATCACTCCATCTATATTGGGCAATTCACTAAGTCTCTCTGAGGCTCAGTTGGCTCATCTGTAAAATGTTGCATTTGTATTAGGTGATCTTTGCAACTTGAAGATTCAATGTTTCATGCAAAATGTATTTGGATAAGAGAATCACAGATACAAGGGTCTTCAAAGGTCAGCTAGTCCAAACTTGTCATTTCACAGAGGAGAGTGGCCATCTCAGGTCTCAGATTAATTGGCTTGCCAATAGCCAAACAAGTTGTTTATAAGTTTGGAATACAGATATCATTCTTACTCCAAATCATTGCTATTTATTATTTGAAGATCCTTTTCTGTAGAAGGAAAATGAAGATATAGTGCACTTCATTCTCACTCTCTATGTGTATATTTACATGTGTATAAATTCATATGCATGCAACCATAATACTTATATATGGTGTGTGTAAGTGTGCATAAACACACATACACATGCATGTAATCATATGTGTATTGTACCACATGTGTACAAACACATATGAATGTGTTTATGTATGATCTCATATATATTCCCATACACACACACAAACTATATTGTATATGCTAGTCATTTATACTCTCCTTGCCTCAGTTTCTTCATCTTTAATTTGAGGAAAAGTTCATATGTCTCTCTCTCTCTCTCTCTCTCTCTCTATATATATATATATATATATTACACATATATATAGACCAATAACAGCTACTATATGATATAGACATATAAACATACCCATACCTATTTATCCACACACACATATGTAGATATTAATATAAGTATACATATAAATGCATGTTTGTATGTATGTTATATGGTAACTTACTCTATTTCATTGCCTTATACTTAATTTATATTTTGTTCAATTATCTATGTATCATGCTAGAGTGTTGTGATGGTGTTTATAGAAGCACTTTTAAGACTGAGATATACTCATGTCTTAAATCTGATGAATTGACTAAGGTGTCCTGGTTGATGATCTTACCTCAACAGCAGGAGTAGCATGGGTGAGTTCCAATGAGAAATTCTCAGGCACATGGTTCGATGAGATGGTCACTAGACTGTTGAGGGACTGGTGGCTATGGTGACTCTGTCGACTGCTCATCTGCCCCCTCTCCAGTGTGGGAGAAGAGGAAGGGGACGACCTATGGTGGGATCTAATGGGCAGAGTGCCATTAATCGTGGGCACTAGAGTAATATCCCCTTTGTGAATCTGCCTGGAGGGTCTTTTGGGATGATGCTGGTAAGTAGATTCTGCCACCCTACAGTTGTAGGACCGGTTGTCTTTCTTTTCTCTGTTGCACCGGGTGGCAAAGAGAACCATGATGACCAATAAGACAGCACAGATAGCTCCCAAGGAGATGATTATTATCATAGAGACATCCATAGAGGTCTGGCTTACTGAGGTCATGGCTGTACTTGTCACTGATTCAACAAACTCAAAAACTGAACACTTCAAAAATGCTTTGGTATGGAGCTGGGGGCTCCCTTTATCCTGGACAAGTACAGCAAGCTCCCATTCGGTGCGTGGGATGGACTCCATGCTCACATTGGTATAGATGTCACATGATTTGGGGTCTATGACAAAGATATTGTCTTCATTCCCTGCTACTATGGAACAGCTTAGTTCTGCATTCATGCCAGAGTCTCTGTCTACAGCCCTCACTCTGGTAACATGGAAGCCACTCTCAGCCCCTTTAGGGATGGGAATTTCCGCCGTGTTATTTCGAAGGGCAGGGCCTACAATCACAGGGACATTGTCATTCTCATCGATGATGGTGAGCACCACAGTGGTATTGCTGACGAGTTGTTTTGGACTTCCTCCATCCCTAGCCTCGACCACAAAAGCAATCTGACTGACTTCTTCATGATCAAAAATTCTGAGGGCATAGATGGCCCCATTAGATGGGTCAATGGTTACGTATGTAGTGATAGAACTTCCCAGGATAAAACTCTCCAAAATGGTATAAGTGACCTGCCCATTTTCCCCTAGATCAGGATCGGTGGCTGTGACAGAAGTGATATATGCCCCTGGAGAATTATTCTCAGAGATGACAAACTCATACCGGCTTCTTTGGAAATGGGGTGGATTGTCATTTACATCATTGATCTGGACAGTGAAATGTTTCACCGTGGAGAGACTGGGGGTCCCCCTGTCCTCGGCAATTACAGTCAAACTGTATTCAGATCTCTTTTCCCTGTCCAGTGTGGCGTTAGTCAGGATCAAATAATTGTTTTCATATGTCTTCTGAAGTTTAAAGTGCCCATGCCCGTGAAGTTTGCAAACTATTTCTCCATTCAGCCCAGAATCCTTGTCCTGCACCCTGACCAAAGCGACGAACGAGTCAATGGGATCCCCTTCAAAAACGTAAGATATTTCCTCTTTGCCAGGAGACATCAGGTTTATGTTGATTTCAGGCTTATTGTCATTCACATCTACAACCTTAATGATGATCTTGCAGTGAGCCGGGATGGAATTGGGACCCATGTCCTGAGCCTGAGCATCAATTTCATAGGATTTGGTAGTCTCGTAGTCCACTTGCTTGAAAAGGGTCAAATGGCCTTTTTCCGAATCAATCTTAAAAGTCTCTATAATTTTGGGAGCCACATGGCTGCTGAAGGAATACACGATTTTCCCATTAGCGCCCTCATCTGGATCAGTGGCATTGAGGTCCAGGAGCAAAGTCCCCACGGGGGAGTTCTCCAAGAGCTGGATTACATAAGATTGTTTCTCAAACACGGGACTGTTATCGTTCGAGTCCGAAATGCTGATTTTGAGGATGGAGGAGCCAGACCTCTGAGGCACTCCCATGTCCGAGGCGGTGAGCTGGAGTTCGTAGCTGGACTTCAGCTCCCTGTCCAGCTCTCTCACCACAATGAGTTCCGCGTACTTCGCCCCATCCGTCCTAGTACGCACCTCGATATTAAAAAAGTCATTAGCAGACAGAGAGTACGTGTGCAGAGAGTTCTCCCCAACATCTGGATCGAACGCGCTGTCCAGGGGGATCCGAGTCCCGACGGCTGCGCTCTCGGATATCTCAATGGGGATGAGAGGTCGGGAAAACTGGGGGGAATTGTCGTTAATATCCAGCACCTCCACTTCAATGTGGAAGAGCTGCAGATGTTCGGTGGGCAGAGTGATCACGTCAAACTCGATAGAACAGTTCAAGTTTTTCTGGCAGAGTTGTTCCCGGTCAATTTTCGCCCCTATGCTGATTTCTCCGTTATCCTCTCGGACCGTGAGTAAAGGAGAATTGCCCCTCTGCATGGCTCGGAAGCGCACCGTAGCCGGGTTGGGGAGCTTAAATAAAACATCAGCCACATCCTCCGAGAGTCTCGCAATGACCGAGCCGACCCTCTGTTCTTCATAAATCCTGTATTTCAAATTCTTACCCAGCACGTCCCCGTTGAAAGAGAACAGCAACAGTGCAAAAAAGGCTATAAAGTGCATCGTCCAACTCATTTGGTGCATTGGGTAAGTTTCTGCAATTCCCCTCTCCCAACAACTTGAAGAAAAGAAAAAGAAGAAAAAAAAAAAAAAAAAAAGGAAAAAAAATAGCAGTCCTTTCCACTTCCTCCGGCTACTTAAATCCAGTCTACATTTGGTTCTTTAAACTTGAAGACGGCTCTCTCTAAACCGGCAGAGCAATTAACAGTTCACAAACTTCCTATTTAAAAAATTGTAATAATAAAAAACAAAGTCTAGTTTATACACACCATGTCATGACTTCCAGCTATGCGCTGCACGTAAGCCGATTCTAGGCATATCTTCTCTGCTTGTTCCCTTTTCCAGGCAGAAATGTGTCAGATCGGTCCTTTCTCCCTGGAGCAATCCGTATCCATTAATGCAGGATGCCCGCCGAGCGAGTCTGCAGTGTATCTTTCCTGAGAGATCCTTTTCCCCCCCTTTCACTGCTCGGCTGCAGACTAAACACCCTTGATTGCTGACTCCAGTCTAAAATCTGTATAACTTCAGTTCAACTCAGACAAAGCTTTTTTTTTTTTTTTTTGCCCGGCATGTGTTGAAACGCTTCCAGCCAATCAGAGCACTCCCAAATCAAAGGCTGGTGGAGTCACAAAAGAGGGAAAGAGAAAGAGAGAGAGAGGGAGAGAAAGGGAGAGAGGGGGAGAGCTGGAAGATCCTGAGGGGTGGGGGAAGGGCTGGGGAGGCTGGAGGAGAAGGATGATAGCTATTCCTTCCCCCTAGCCTTCTTTCCTCCGGCTCCTCCCTCCCCTCCACCACACACCTCCCCCCCCCCCCTACATTTTACTGCATTCACTTTCTTAGAGTGTGCCACAACAAAGGGGAGACAAATTACTAAAGAAAAACTTTAAATCAACTTCAGGTCGTGTCTTTATTTATATGACACTTGAAATTGTTCTTGTAATCTTAATTAGGCTGCTTTCTTCTGCAAACATGCGATCTTCAGCCTTCTGGTTTAAATAGTTTTTTTTCAGTCCCATTTTCACTTTTTTTTTTTCTTTCTGGGTAAAATTTTTTGAAGAGGAATTTAACAAAATACGAGTGGGGGATAGCTAGTCTTTCCATGTGCCGTTTCTCAGTCATCCCCAACTATTACTATTTAGATCTTCCTGGTTATTTTTTTTGGGGGGGGAAGCAAATAAAACCTCCCACTTTTTTGTTAAACAAAGTGCTTGAGCAACCATTATTGAATAAATCCATGTCTTAAAAGAGTAAACTTAGAAGGAAAAACATTCTGAGGAATTTTCTGTTTCTTTTTCATTTTAATGCCATTCCTTCAAGACCAATTCCTTTGCTCCTCCTAATTGGCTGGTAGAAGAAAACAGTGGAATTGTGAAGTTACTTCATGACAACATAATCTATTTGCCCCCATCTCCTCCTCTGTCTCCCTAGGTTTCAGTGCTTGATCTTCTTGTGTTTATTTGGTTTTCCCTGTTCTTCAAAAATTCCTTTTCATCCTGAGTGAAAAAAGGCCCTTCGTGCTCCAGCATGACAATTTCTAGTAAGGCATACCCTACCCAGACCAAAAGCTTTAAAAACATCCCAAGGACAGGTAGATTATGTCACCTACATAGGGAAAGGTTGCAGTCCTGTTGCACACAGGATCCATTAGATGGATAGATAGAGATAATGTATGTACACATATACATATATGTACATAACATGCAAATTATATATATGTATATATGTGTGTGTGTGTATAGTGTGTGTGCGTGTGTGTGTGTGTGTGTGTGTGTGTGTGTGTGTAGTGGAAAAATTTTAAAGGCGAAGCCAGAATTTGTATCTTTAAATTATTTGGAACCTAATTATAACTCTCAATCTATCCAAGCCACAGAAATGTATCTGTAATTCTTGTTACAAATTGGATTATTTATGATGTGCTTTCTGTTCTAAGATACTTTTTTAAATTGATCATGAAAAAATAGTGTTGTTGTTCTTTCATTATGCCTCTGCTGACTTCATCCATTTATTTGCTTTTTGACATCATCTCCTAGCTCCCCCCTTTCCTCATTTCTTTCTCTACCTCTCCTGAAATGTTTAAAGGAAAAAAAATGGTAGAGTAAATCTATGATTTTTTTCCACTTTGATTACTCTCAGCAGAACTCAGCCAAAGTCACTAAGAAGCTTTCTGGAAAAAAAAGAAAGAAAGAAAGGAAAGGAAGAAAAAGGAAAGAAAGAAAGAAAAGAGAAGAGTAAGAAAGCAGAAAAGTAAGAAAGCCAGCAGAGGAGTCTCAGTGTGAACTCTCCTGCTTTTTAAGCATTCAAAAGCATTTTATAAGCCATTGTCTCCTTTTTTCAGAAACCAGTGCCGTGTGGCAAATTGTGCAGAATAGAAATGTCGATAATGAATGTATTTAGTCCTGGGTCACGCCGATGAACATTCTGCCCCCATGAATAATACTGTTTTACAAGTTTGCAGCCTTTTCAAAGTGCTGATCCCCAAACCCTATAGGCAAACTTCGAAAGCTAACACAAGCAACTGGGACTTTAGAAACCCATAGCCATCTGGCCTAGATCTTGAACAATCCAAGCCAATAATTATATCAATTCAGGCTTTAGGGAACCTCTTTGCAAACAGCAAAAGAGCAAAGAAAGGCATTAGTGACTACTTGGAGTTGGGGTGGAGAGAATTCAAAGATAATCTAATTCTATTAGTTCACGGGGCCGCTTTGTGGAACAGCTTTGCCCCCAAACTTTTTCCCCCTCTTTCTGGCTCCAATCCTCCCAAGTGCAATCTCTTTGCTCATCATCAATGGAGCAATGGCACCAGCAAAAATACCTCCTAGCACAATGTCAGGACATATTTTTTTTCCTTTGACAAAACACAAAAGTTATTGCCTCTCCTCCCCCACCCCTACCCCAAGAGTAAGGCTGAGCTGAATTATTCATTGTGAAAAATAGTTTCACTGTTACATGCTGAAATATTTAAAACAGGTTGTAAATGAATATGCCTCTATGAGGAATTTGTTCTGGTGAGTTATTGTTTTATAGGGATGGAAATACTGCCTTGAGGGAAGAGTTTTTACACTTGTCCCATCCCATTCCTTCTCACCCAAGCCAATTTACATTCAGCAAATCCATCTTTTGAAGAGAAATGAAATCACCTATACCTGCTGGGTAGAAACCTATCTCTGGCCTTCTCTTTTATTGCTATTGGCTCTTTTATTTTCTTTCTAAATCAGAGCTGATTGATCCAAATAGCACAGAACTAGTCAGCAGAATCTCTCTTTCTATCTTAATGCCCTCAACTCCAGAGTCAAGTATTAAACACCCTTCCCAATAAATACTAGGAAAAAAGGAGATCAAGAAAATCTGTACTTTGCCATTTTTTTAGAGGCGATAAATAAAAATGGAAAAAAAAAGATAAGAGTCTTCAGTTAAAGTCCACTAATGGCAACTTTTAAAAACATCTTTATAATACACCTATGTGAACAATAATTATCCCTTGGAATAAGTAATTAAATATTGTGTGAGAGAGTTTGATTTGAATGTTTCTTAGGCTCCAGTTTATCTTTGATGTGTCTAATTTCCTTTACCATGTAAAGAAAGAATTGCACATGGGGCCAGCAGATACTTCCTTTGGATTTTAATAGTATGGTTGTTGGACATAGATATGGCCATAGTCCTGACTACAAGCTAAAAGGTCATCTGGGTTCTTTCTAACATGTTACCTATCTATTCATTGCAAAGACTTGAAGCTTCAGGCAAAAAGTTCTATATACATGGAGAGAGGAAACCATATGGACTCCATGATATTTCATTACCAATAGTATTTCAGCAAACTTTTAAAAAATATCTACTTAATTTCTTTCAAGTTTTGAAACTTTCATTTAAACAACAAAATAAGTTAATCCAAACCCACGCTTAAAATGATGATATATACAATATTCAGCACCATTCCTATATCAGGAACACAGGAAGGGATCCTTTCTTCCCTATGACCAAAATTGATTATTGCAATTAATAAGCTGTCTCTTTCTAACGTTGCTTGAAGTTATTTAATGTAGTTATTTTGTATGCTCAATCAATCAATATTTATTAAATGCTTATTACTACAGAGAATATATGAAGTACTCTTTTAAGTCTTGAAAACACAAAGAAAACAAAAGCTCTGCCTGAAAAAGTTCATATTCTAATCGAGGAATATATACTCTAATGCATATTGTTCATCTGAATCTGCTTGTTTTCTTATTTATATCTATTAACTTTATATTGAAATAAATGTAACTTAGTATTTCTAGGCAGTTAAATGATACAGGGGATAGAAAATGACCTTTAGTCCAGAAAACCTGAATTCAAATTTCATCTCAGACACTCATGGGCTGTATGATGCTGGATAAATCATTTGACCTCTACTTTCTTCAGTTTCTACATCTTTAAAATGGGTATTACGATAATATCTATTTCTTAATATTGTTTAGAACACAAAAAATACAGCATATCAAGGATTTTGCAAAACTTTTAATATTATATAAAGTAAAAATTTGTTTTTAAATTTGAAAAAAAAAAGTTTTCTTTCTGTAGAGATGCTAAGTATGCTTCTCTTTCCACACTCAACAATTCAATGTCACATGAAGGATATTTTCCTTTCCTTTAATACCTGAAATCAGACTAATGAGGACTTAGGAAGAAAGATGAAAAAGGACAAATGAGTTTCTAAAAGAACTGATTTATTTTTAATTCACATCTACCCTTTTCCACAATCACAGGCCTATAATGAGTTGGAATGAAGCTATTTACTATTTACATTATTTCTCACAAATCAGTTATACTCTTTCCTTGCATGGAGATTATTACAATTCTGCAGAAACTACCATCACATATTCTCAGAGTGTAGAGCTAATTGGCATGAGGTCAGGAATCTCTAAACCTAATAAACTATCCTCTGGCCATGGTCTTTAACCTACACTTTTGCAATTTGAATAGTTCAAAACTATAACAGTTAATGTGAGTTTTAATGTGAGTGAGAAAACCCAAGCACTAAGAATTAGGTACCAGTGGGGATCTATTCTACATGGCAGATTATGACAGAGCATGTATCTTGTTTTCTGAAAGTCATGGTCATGTGTGAAAATTGTCAATCACTTACATAGTTCTTATGGATAACCAAGTGGTAGATTCATTTAAAGATCTGTAAAGTCTGGCCCTATAATCTTTCTAGGATTATTTCAAAATGGTCCTCCTTGCACACTTTTCATTCCAGTTTAACTGATCTTCTAATGTTCCCACTGTACACAATGAATCTCATCACTATGTAACTTTAAGTTCTTCCCCTTCCTGGGATGCATGAGAGAAAAAGGGAAAAACAGAGAGAGAGAGAGAGAGAGAGAGAGAGAGAGAGAGAGAGAGAGAAGGTGAGAGGGAAAAAGAGAAGGAAGGAAAAAGGAAGAGAAGATGGAGGGAGAAGGAGAGAGGAGGAGAGAGAGACAGATTGAGACAGACAGAAGACAGAGATGGAGAAAGACAGAGGCAATACAGAGATGGAGAGAGATACAAAGAGAGAGAGAGAAAGCAACAGAAACAGAAAGAGACAGAGACAGAGAAGGGGAAGAAAGAGAAACAGAAACATATACATACATACATGCATATATACACAAATAATACACATAGACTTTAAACAGACAAAAATGACACTTCTGAAACTTAACAGAGGTTTCCTTTCCCAAGCCACTTAGAATCCTTAATCACCTTCAGTGTTCAAATTGTGTGCCACAGGAAGCCTTTGCTAATATCTATAGTGGTAAATATTTTCTTCTTCAATGTCCAATTACAATGCTTGTATTGAAACCAAGTATAAATGATACTTTCCAATGGCAATTAAAGGCACACTATTTTTGTATGTTTTTTTCTTCTTATTTCCAGCACTTAGACTACAATTTTATACCCCTTAGGTTCTTAAAGAATGATTCTTAGACTGAATGAAAGAGTGCGTTTAGACTATAAGAGTATTTAGCACCCCTGTTAGACAGAGGACATTTGCTCACTATACAGATGCATAAGAAAACATGTATATCTGCTTCATTTCATTCAATTAATTCAACAAGCATTTGTTAAGCATCTAATCTCAAATAGTAGAGGTAAGGAGGGAGAGAATTCTAGTTATGGTGCACAGTTTGTGAATTAAGGGAAGGGAGACAAAGAATCATAACTGGAGATCATCCAGGATAATTTGACTGAAATCCGGGAAGGGTGTGTAGATAGGGGATGGGGAAGGTGAGGCGTTTTCCATGTGAAATTTGTCTGGGAAGACAGGTTGCAACCAGACCATGAGGGATTCCAAAAAGGTGCTATTTTGTCCTTGATGTGATAGAGAGCTATTATGTGGGCATGACTGAATCTGAACTGTTCTATAGAAATATCAGTGTAATAGTATTTAGATTGGAAAAGATAGAAGAAGGAGGAGGAGGAGGAGGAAGAGAGGAGGAAGAGGAGAAGGAGGAGGAAGAGACAGATACATGTGGGATAAAGCTCCTAAGACAATTTGAGAAGAACCCAGTGCAATGGAAGATCCTTCAGTGTTCTCCTACTCAGGCACCAAACCCCCAATACTTTCTGCAAAATTAAAGTTTCTCAAGTTGAACAAACCTTAGAACCCAGGGCTCTCAACCCAGCTGTACCCAGGGCTTAATTGTCTACAAGTTGGCCTAGAGTTGTTTGCATTTCACTCAGCCTAAACTTCTGTCCCTGGAGGTTAGGTCTTTCTGGGGGTCTTCTCAAATAATCTTAGAAGGACAATTACTTTATGCCATTAGTATTCCAAAGGAGAAAGAATCCAATCATAGAAAGATACAATGGAGATAGAGAAGATCTGGGTTCATATTCAGAGGAAGATAATGGAAGAAAAGAAGTCATTTCTTTTTCAATGAGAAATTTCAAATGGACCTCAGCACAAAAAGAGTTTGTGAAAGAATTTAAAAGGACTTTAAAAATCAAATAAGAGAGAGATTGAGAACAAAAGGGGAAAAATAAGAGCAATACAAGAAAAATTTAAAAATATGATAAATTATCCAACTTGAAATAGAAGAGCAAAAACTTTTTTTTCCTTTTTTTTTTAATTTAATAGCCTTTTATTTACAAGATATATGCATGAGTAACTTTACAGCATTCACAATTGCCAAACCTCTTGTTCCAATTTTTCACCTCTTAACCCCCCACTCCCTCCCCCAGATGGCAGGATGACCAGTAGATGTTAAGTACATTAAAATATAAATTAGATACATAATAAGTATACATGACCAAAACGTTATTTTGGAGAGCAAAAACTTAAGAAAGAAAATAATTCCTTGAAAAGTACAATTGTGCAAGGGGTGGTTCTAAGATATGGTGTTCTAAGATACCAAGAAATCATAAAACAAAATCAAAAAACCGAAAAAATAGAAAAGTAAAATATCTCAAGAAAAGTTAATTTGGAGAACAGATCAAGAAGAAATAATATAAGAATATTCAGACTACTTGAAAAATACAATTTAAAAAAGAATCTTGATACATTATGAGAATTATTAAGAAAAATATTAAGAAAAATTCTAGAACAAGAAAGCAAAGCAAAAATAAAATAAAATTACCAATCACCACCTGAAAGATCTCAAGAGGAAAACTTAGAGGAATATAATAGGCAAGTTTTAATATCCCAGGTCAAGGAGAAAATATTTGAAACAACAACAATAAATATATATATATATATATATATATATATATATATATATATATATATATATATAAAATGGAGCTACAGTAAGAATTACACATGATACAGAAGCTACTGTGTCAAATGATCATATGTCTTGGAATATTATATTCTATAGAGCAAAAGTCCTGGAGTTATGATTAAGGGTAATTTACTCAACAAAGTAGAGTATAATACTTAAAGAAAAAAGATATTTAATAATCTCGAAATTTTTCACCTTTTTTGACAGAATCCCCAGAACTTAAGGGAAAATTCAACCTACAACATCTAGGAGAAATATAAGGTAAACATTAAAGATCAAGAAGGCATTTTAAAATTTCTCTTATGTGAAAATATTAGCAGTACTCATGATTGTCATCATTATTTTGGTAGTTTGAAAGAAAGGCATAGGTTAAGCTGGGTATAATGGGGTGATTCTAAAAAATAAACTGTAGGGAGAGGAGTAATTTTGCTAAATAAATGAAGCAAAAAAGGAAAAATTGATACAGGAGAACCTAATTGGGGGGGGGGAGGGCAGGTAGTACTAGAAACATTCATTGGGAATGGGTTAAAGAGGAAATGTGTGTGTGTGTGTGTGTGTGTGTGTGTGCATAATACATATGTATATATGTAAGGATAAAAGTCTTCTAAATTCACAAAGAAATAAGAAGGCAAGGATATAGGGTGGGTAAGAGGGTAAGTGAGGGATTCTTGGGGGAGGGGAAGTTAAAATATTAAATAGAAGTAAAGCAGACATGAGGAGAGGGATAGAGAGGGTAAATAGAGTGAGAAGGATAGTGAGAAAAACAGAAAAGAAAAAATACACAATTACAGCTTAAAGAGTGGATGGGATGAATTTGTCCATAAGATGGAAATGCATTACTGATTAAAAATTTGAATTCAACTATATGTTACTTTTACGAAACATTTAAAAATGAGAATTATACACACACACACACACACACACACACACAAATACATTAAAGGCCAGGAGTAGAATTTATTATGTAAAAAAAAAGCAGAAATAGTAATCATGACCTCAAACAAAGTTAAAGTTAAAATAAATTTAATCAAAAAATGAGAAGCAGAGAAACTATACTATGTATCAGCAATATTATTCAATATTGTTTCATACTATTTAAAATACTTAGGCTGTACAAAATACTTGAATGTATTGTTCATGGTAGGTAAAACCAAACATTTTATATGACAATTTTACCCAACAAATATATTTATTCAATGTCATTCCAATTAAATTATTAAAAAACCACTATTTTACAGAGTTACAAAAAAACCAACAACAATGAAATTCATTTTGAAAAGCAAAGGTCAAGAACTTCAAAAACACAAGGGGAAAAAGATATAAAGGAAGCATATTCAGCAGTTTTAGACCTTAAACTATAATTATAAGGTGAGAGCATTGTTGGAATTTAAAAAAGATAATTTAAATTTAAATTTTCTTGTGTAAATAAAACCTGTGTACTCAAGAGTAGAAGAGATGCCAAAAAAATGGGGTTAGGGAGGGGGGACTCTCAGACATAATCTCCAAGATAGGACATGATTGAGTTGGAATAATACTGTGGTAAAAGAAATAATGAGTTGGTTGATTTAGAAAAACATGGAAAGATTTGGACTTAGGAAGGAAGATGTTATCCACCTTCAGAAAAACAAATGATAAAAGGAAATAGGCACAGTAGGGCCTTACATGTATGTGTATGAATTTTATGTGTATTTATGTTTATATTTCTAGATATCAATGTATATGTACATCCAAATATGTATGTATGTATGTTTCTGTACCCACATATATGTGTATATATTTATATCTATACTTATAGATATATACATTATTTGTAACCTTCTTTATGGTGAAAGGGGAGGGGGAAATAAACAAAAAAGGACACAGCAGAGAACAAAAGAAAACCAAAAAAGAAGCAAAGTTGGGCAATTTTGAAAATAACATGTAGTATTTATTATGCAGGTCTTGGAATGTAAATTTGTGGTTCTGTAATGAATATTCTTATAGTCTGTTGTGTACAGTGGTGTGTTCTCTTTTTTTTATATAATATATGATGGTTCTCTGGGAGCAGGTTTCTTGGGGAGGATTCCAACACAATGGGAATTTTTTTTATTTTGTACTTAAGTTTAATTTTTAAAAATAAAATACAAAACAAAAATGTATATTTTAAAAGGGACTGTGTTGTTTTCATTCCTAGTATCTAATACAGAGTTAGAAATATAATAACTATTTAATACATGTTTGGAGAATTAAATAGAATCTACCATACATGACACTTTAGTAATGACAAAGAAAGATAGAGATGTTGAATCTTATTTTCATTTTAAAATGTCTTTAAGAATTTAAGGGTTTTTCCATCAGTAAGCATCATATGTAATGGAGATAAACTGGAATCTTTCCCAGTAAGATCAGGAATGAAACAAGGTTGCCTTCTATCACCATTATTATTCAATATTGTATTAGAAATGTTAGCCTCAGCAATAAGAGTCAAAAAAGAGATTAAAGGAATTAGAGTAGGTAATGAGGAAACCAAACTATCACTCTTTGGAGATCATATGATGGTATACTTAGAGAACCCCAGAGATCCTACTGAAAAACTATTAGAAATAATTCATAAAAGTTGCAGGATACAAAATAAATCCACATAAATCCTCAGCATTTTTATACATCACCAACAAAATCCAACAGCTAGAGATTCAAAGAGAAATTCCATTCAAAATAACTGTCGATAGCATAAAATATTTGGGAATCTATCTGCCAAAGGAAAGTCAGGAATTATATGAGCAAAATTACAAAACACTTTCCACACAAATAAAGTCAGATTTAAATAATTGGAAAAATATTAAGTGCTCTTGGATAGGCTGAGTGAATATAATAAAGATGACAATATTCCCTAAACAAATCTGTTTATTTAGATTTAGCACTATTTATTTAGCACTATTATTTAGCACTATTTATTTAGTGTATATCAATCAGACTTCCAAGAAACTATTTTAATGACCTAGAAAAAATAACAACAAAATTCATATAGAAGAACAAAAAGTTGAGAAATTCAAACTAATTAGTGAAAAAAAAATCAAATGAAGGTGGCCTAGCTGTACCTGATTTAAACTATATTATAAAGCAGCAGCCACCAAAACCATTTGGTATTGGCTAAGAAGTAGATTAGCTGATCAGTGGAATAGGTTAGGTTCACAGGACAAAATAGTCAATAACTATAGCAATCTCATGTTTGACAAACCCAAAGATCCCAACTTTTGGGATAGGAATTCATTATTTGACAAAAACTGCTGGGAAAACTGGAAATCAGTATGGCAGAAATTAGGCATGAAACGACACTTAACACCAGACACCAAGATAAGATCAAAATGGGTGCATGATTTAGGCATAAAGAACGAGATCATAAATAAATTAGAGGAACATAGGTAAGATTACCTCTCAGACTTGTGGAGGAGGAAGGAATCTGTGACCAATGAAGAACTAGAGATCATTATTGATCACAAAATAGAAAATTTTGATTATATCAAATTGAAAAGCTTTTGTACAAACAAAACTAATGTAGACAAGATTAAAAAGGAAGCAATAAACTGGGAAAACATTTTTACAGTTAAAGGTTCTGATAAAGGCCTCATTTCCAAGATATATAGAGAACTGACTCTAATTTATGAGAAATCAAACCATTCTCCAATTGATAAATGATCAAAGGATATGAACAGACAATTTTCAGATGATGAAATTGAAACTATTTCCACTCATATGAAAGTGTTCCAAATCACTATTGATCAGAGAAATGCAAATTAAGACAACTCTGAGATACCACTACACACCTGTCAGATTGGCTAAGATGATAGGAAAAAAATAATGATGAATGTTGGAGGGGATGCAGGAAAACTGGGACACTAATGCATTGTTGGTGGAATTGTGAATGAATCCAACCATTCTGGAGAGCAATCTGGAATTATGCCTAAATGCCTACAGTTTGATAACTGTGCATACCCTTTGATCCAGCAGTGCTACTACTGGGCTTATATCCCAAAGAGATACTAAAGAAGGGAAAGGGACCTGTATGTGCCAAAATGTTTGTGGCAGCCCTGTTTGTAGTGGTTAGAAACTGGAAAATGAATGGCTGCCCATCAATTGGAGAATGGTTGGGTAAATTGTGTTATATGAATATTATGGAATATTATTGTTCTGTAAGAAATGACCAGGAGGATGAATATAGAGAGGTTTGGAGAGACTTACATGAACTGATGCTGAGTGAAATGTTCAGAACCAGGAGATCATTATATACTTCAACAACAATATTGTATGAGGATGTATTCTGATGGAAGTTAATTTCTTCGACAAAGAGAAGATCTAATTCAGTTCCAATTGATCAATGATGGACAGAATCAGCTACATTCAGAAAAGGAACACTGGTAAATGAGTGTGAACTATTTGCATTTTTTTTTCTTCTTAGGTTATTTTTACCTTCTGAATCCAGTTCTTCCTGTGCAACAAGAGAACTGTTAGGTTCTACACGTATATATTGTGTCTAGGTTATACTATAACATATTTAACATATATAAGACTGCCTGCCATCTAGGGGAGGGGGTGGAGGGAGGGAAGGGAAAAATCGGAATAGAAGTGTGTTTGAGGGATAATGTTGTAAAAAATTACACATGCATATGTACTATCAATAAAAAGTTATAATAAAAATATTATCAAAGAAAAAAATAAAGTTGTTATACTTAAATAGACAAGAAAACCACTAAACCCATATGTTATAATCCTTTATTTACTTAGAAAACCACAAATTAGCATTATTTATGTTTTAGTAATTTTATTTAACTTGTTAATTATTTTCCAATTATATTTTAATCTGTTTTTTCTGTATTAGAAAAAAAAAGAATTTAAAGGTTTTTGTCATTCATATTTCTTCTGGGTCTTGCTATCTGCACTGAAGCTACAACTTTAGGGCTATAGGATCTTTTCAGATAACCCTACAGAATAATGTATGTGTTTCTCTTTTTCCCAACATAAGGATATGAAGTCCTTAAGAGTATTTACAGATCAGTTTTTCTCTTCACATTCCCCAAGAGTTAACAGTGTATAGCACATAGTAAGTACTATTAGTTTTCCCTTCATTCGTTTCATTTTAATTTAGCAAACATTTACTTCGAGTGCATACTGTATGTCAGGTACTCAGAAGATACAAAGACAAAAGGAATGATTCCTCTACTTTCAAGGGACTTATAATCTATAAGAGGGCAAACAGCATATGAAGTATGTAAGGAAACCTAAAGTAATTTCAGAAGTATGAAGTAAACAAAGAATTTCAGGAGACTACATTTCCCTTAGAATTCTACTGTTCTTATGTCAAGAATTAAGTCCTAACTCTTAATCTGATCCATTTTTTTTCCAATGAAAAGACTTTAAGTAATCAGTGATAATTCTATTTTTAAAAAATTCAAATAATGATGATGTAAAACCTATGATATGATTTCTTACTACATGTGTATCGTGTTTTAATATTTGTGGGATTCAACTGAATTCTCAGCAATACATTTCTGAAAGAATATCTAATATCAGATAGAGAATTTTGCTATTCTATTCTTCATAATTCTATTCTGTTGTACAGGAGGGGAGATGTATTTCTTTCAAATGCCCCCTCTTACCTTTTCAGTCCTCTTGTACTCCCTTCCCCAGCATTGTGACCAAGTCTGTACTCACAAAGCTTTTTTTGCTTGGTAACACTTGGTGGGGTTTATGACATTGTTTTCAAGCATTAATATTATTCTCTACACCACAATTAAGATTTGGAACAGGATTTAATTTTTTAATTAAGAAAAACACACATTAAGCTTTTAATTTCTTTATACAATTATAGAAGAGCTCACTTGAGTCTCCTGTTTCTGCTTAGTATCCAACTCACACATACACTGCTTTATAATGCTTTTGATTAAATGTTTAGTTTGTTTAAAGATTTGCCACTCTAAAGCATTGAATTTTTATGGTTTTTGCAGGTATATCTGCTCTAAGAAAGAAACCATTACTGTTATAGAAGTTGTCATGAAAATTTTAGAATTAAAACTGAATTGAGAGTATCAAAATCCTTTGTACTATTTTCATTTATGTAAATTAAATAAAGACCCTTTAAATGAATTGCTTGTGTGAATGTGAATCTTTAAAATTTCAACACTAATTTGGATCATACCCAGATCATCATCATCATCATCAATCATCATCATCATTTTTTCCAAGAGAATAACAAAAAAATGTTCAAATTATAACAGTAAGTTGCAAAAATGTGGCATCTTTCATATGTCTAGAAAGGCACAAGTAATCAGAATTACAATCCAGAGGCTCCCTATTAGTCAGAGAGTAAATATATAACAAATACACATCCTACAAGTACCACATATCCTTGAGAATTTAACAAAGAAATTTTACTAGAAGTGGAACATGAATAGAGACAAAATTATTGACTACCATGGTTTGAATATAACATTAACCCAGGAAAACTGAAAACAATATTTTAAATGGATGTCAGCATACTAAACATTTATAACCTCCCAACTCAATGGAATAAAAAGATCTCAAATTATAAAAATCTAGCAGAAGAAATCACAAGCTTGTGACAACATGAAGGAGCAAGTATCATCTTTATCATTCTCTTTGCTATTGGAGATGTCATGAAAGAGATAGATAGAAAAAAGAGTTCCTATTTCAGCACTTTTATTCAATTATGATAATTTATCCAATTACTCCAGAGTCCACCAAAAATTAAGTAGAAGAGCATCGTAACATAACTACCTTTTTCAGGCCACTAATATCTGAAACCAGATGAACATAAAGATGAGAAGAGTGAAATAATAATAAAGATAATGGTATTCTTAATAAACATAATGTAAATTTGTGCTGTATAGCACCTTAAGATTTGCAAAGCACAGAAATCCAATTACTTAGTTCCAGGGGAACACTGATTTCATAATTGACCCTATTTTAAAGGAGTATGTAAGAATACACTTAGCTTTGCTCTTCAGGGTATACTCTGAAGTTGAAATGTGTTCCTCCTAATTCCCAGTTTTTTTAAATTTACAAACTAATTTTCTTACTACATCTGTGGAAGAGAGTTTATGTGATTATGTCCATTATGCAGAGTAAGAAACAGAAGACCAGAAAAACTATGTGATTCTCACATCATAATAATATCAGAGTGAGATTTGAACCCAGATCCTCTCACTCCAATTTGAAGGCTCCTGCCATTGCAGCCAACTTGCTGTTTTCAAGAATGTAGATGGTAAAAGCCAAGTGAAAACTTGAGCCTGTTCTTTTGATATCAACTTCTGTATTCTTTTCAGGATAGACCACGTTGTTTGTATGTTTGAGAAAATGCACATGTGTGCAAATGGAATTCAGAATATTATTTCCAGTTATTACTTTCAGGAGCAAATGTGTTTCTTCTAAACGGCAAGAAGCAAAACTTTGATGGATTTAGCACATGTGCCAAATACCGAGATATGTAGTTCATTTCTGGCAATTTCCTTGTTTATCTATTTTACCAAATTGCAAGAGAAAGAAAGAAAAATACCAAAAGGCCCCAAGTTTTAATAAAAACCAAATGTTTGGGAAGAATACCTGAATTGTCTGGAAGACATTTCCCTTGCTGCAGAGCTGAAGGAATGTTGCCATTTCCGGATTGAAAGTCTTGGGGCCTTTTTCTTTCAGTATGGGAAGCTGAGTAACCTTTTTATCAACACTGTACCACTTTTGATTATAGGTTAAAATTTGTTGATGAGTCAATGTATTGGTTGTAGATTCATCACAGGAAATTCAATTTCCACATCAGGCTCTCATTAAACAATGAAGTTCTTTTAGCCAATAACTCAGTTGTAAAACGGGTAATTAGGAGCAAATTTAGGTGTCAATATGTAAATGGCATATCCTGGAAATCAAATAATGTAGCTGATAGGAGTTTACTTTCCTCAATATGCACAAAGGACTTTTAGCTTGTTAAAATGCAAGAGATTTAATTCTCTCTTCATACATTGGTATTCTAATCAGGAATGGATTGAAAAATAATTCGTTTTGGTTTACTCCAGAATTTTCCACTTCATCTTGCCTGTGTGAAGGTTGGGAAAGACTGCTATGGGTGAAAAATAACAATAGTCACTATGTCTCATATCCCATGAACTAGGTTTTAAGACCCCACTCTAATACTTAAGTACTTATACAATCCTGGGCAAGTCCCTAAATCTATCTGAACACTTAATTTTTTCATCTTTAAAGTGGTTATAATTAATAGATTTTACAAAGTTGTTATAGAAAGCAAATGAAATTATATTAATGGGATACTTTGTAAGTTTTGAAATGATGATCCTGGTGGTGGTAGTAGTAGAAGTGGTCTATGATCCTTTCTGTCTGACTCTTGGTAGAGATCATTACTATGTTCATTTATTCACTCAAATATAATGTTATAGAAACTGTGTGGTATAATGGAAAGAGTAACAAACTGAGAATCAAAGACATGGGGTTTAGATTCTGTGAGTTTGGATAAATCATTGAATATTTCTGGCTCTTGATATTACCTCAAAAATGGGGTTATACTAGACAAGGAGTTCTTAAGGGTTTTTCTTTTTATTAGTTTATATGTGCTTTGGATCCTTTTGATGGTCTGGTGAAGCCCATGGACTCATTTAAATATATACTTTTCAAATATACACCAAAAAATTCATATTATTACAAAGAAAACCTATTATATTAACATACAGTTTTCACATTATTTAATTAAAATTAAAAGCAAATTGACAGTTTAATGACTTCTGAACTAAAGTTATCTTTAAAATACTTTTCACCATATAGTATAATCCTGGTCTGTTGCAGTAATAGCTGAATCATCCCCTTTAGCATTTTTTGATAATAAGGACCCCTGGAATCATAGAATTAAACAAAGTAAACCTGGTAGAGAAATACTATGGAGATGGGAAGAACCTTGCCCTAGTGTATCAGTTCACCCAAGTTCTTCACAATCATTTTGTTAGCTAAAGGAAGGGTCAAATTTGGTCCATCCAACTTTACCAAAGTATTATCTGTATAAGACAAAAAGGAAACTCAACCAATGAGAGATAGTGTCAACAATAAATATAGTTATCATAACATAATATATAATAATATAAATATAATTCTATAATATATAATAATATAAATATAATCTATACAATTATGATAATATAATATATCTAATATAATAATAAATATAGTCTTTTTCTTTATATCATCATTAGAAATATCCTAAAGGGAGAGGACTATTTAGTCTGGGTTTGACTTTATAGAAGTAGCAAAATCTAGAACTAGGGGCACCATGCTGGAGATCAAAAGCAGTGGTTTACCTCTTTAGGAACTCTTTGATGTTTGAATCTCTGCATGTGCTACCTCTCCAGGCCTCAAACCATATGCCCTACTTTCCAGTTCTTTTTTATTCCATATCAGATTGAGTCAGAACTTATAGGGATGGATAACTAGAAAGAGCAACCAGGAATTCTTTCTATCCTCGATCCTCAAAATGGTATGTCAACACTGGTTATCTTAAAAAGATATTATCTCCTTTCTTGTAAACCCAGGTTGAGATAAATACTTCTGGCAGGGCAAAATTGATGTTTTGTTTTTTAGTTTGATCTTTCTCTTTCAATTCAGTCATTTGAATTTATCTATCTATACAATAAAAATGTAGTCTGTATAATCCTACTTCATTTTAAAATTGTATTAAGTTTATTTATTTTAATCCATACTGCTTTATGAACCATGTTGGGAAAGAAAAATCAGAACAAAAGGGAAAAACCATGGGAGGATTAAAAAAAAAAAACAGAAAAAAGAAGTGAACCTAGCATGTGTTGATTTACATTCAGTCTCCTTAGGTTTTGTTTGTTTATTTGTTTGTTTTGTTTTTCTGGATGCAGATGTAATTTTCTGTCCAAAATAAGAAATTGCTTTGGATCACTGAACCACTGAGAAGAACTAAATCCTTTCATAGTTGATCATCACACTATACTTGCTGTTATTGTGCACAGCATATTCTTGGTTCTGCTTGTTTCACTCCATATCAGTTCATGAAAATCTTTCCAGGTCTTTCTGTAATCAGAATTTTTATAGGACAATAATATTCCATTACCTTCATATACCACAGCTTGTTCAGCCATTCCCCAATCGATGAGTATCCACTCTTTTTTCAATTATTTTCTACCACAAACAGAGGTGCTACAAACATTTTTGCACACGTGGGTCCTTTTTCTAGGGACTTCCTTGGATTACAGACCCAGGAATGGCACTGCTGAATCAAAGTGTATGCATAGGTTTATAGGCCTTTGGGGATAGTTCCATATTGATCTCCAGAATGGTTTGATGTTTTCACAATGTGTTAGTGTCCCAGTTTTCCCACATCCCTTCCAACATTTATCATTATCTTTTCTTGTCATCTTAACCAATCTGAGAGGTGTGGAGTCTTGTTTTAATTTTCATTTCTCTAATCAGTAGTGATTTAGAGCATTTTTCATATACGTGGCTTTAATTTCATCATCTGAAAAATGTTTCTTCATATCCTTTGACCATTTATCATTTGGAGTGTATAAAATACCTGCAACTGTATTTAAATGCATCTTCTTTTATTTCTTCTGCAAATTTTTATTGTTAGACAATGGAGATTCTTAATATAATGTAAAGAGGCCAAAAAGAGAGAAAATCATACAATATATAGCATGATATTTTTAGCAGCAATCTTTGAGATAGTACTGACCTAAAAATCCAAAGGATGGCCATCTACAGAACAGTGATTGAGCAAATTGTTACATATAAATGTAATCGAGTATAATTGGTCCATAAGAAATGATGCTTATATAATTGAGAAATATCAGAAATCTTATATGAATTAATGCAGAGCAACGAAAGCAGAAACAAGAGAATAAAATACAGGACATCCCTAAATCTTAAACCTGTTTAAATTTAGCTAAGCTCAAATAGAACCAAGATCTTGGAGGCATTCTGCATTTGACTACAATAATAAAAAGGGGAACAACACTAAAAAGATATTAAAATACAGATCAATCTTCGCTCGGGAGATATTATAAGAAAACATAGTCTTCTGATGAAGTTAAAAGGGGAGAAAAAAGCAGAGCATTCAAAGTTAGAAGATTTAGGTTCTATTTGCAACTTTATCTCTTATAACCTGACTGGCTTTGAAAAAGTCATTTATCCTTTGTGGACTATAATTTCCTCATCTGTCAAATAAGGTGACTGAATTTGGTGATAACTGAAGCTCCTTCCATTTCTAAATCTACGATTTTATCACCCTCTTGATAGAAAGTGAACTATAATACAGAAGTAGGCATACATGCTATCAAATATTGTCAACATATTGATTTGTCTTGCTGAAATATATTTCTTTCTTCTAAGAAACGGTTGAAAGTAAGTGAAGGGGTTATATTTTGAGAAGTGACATTAATACAAATAATCTACAATTTTAAACAATATTTTTTTAAAAATCCTTCCTCATCCTTCCTTAACAGCCACTACCACATTTAAGTTTCATGAGCAAAATCGTGAGTTATCTAGATTGGTATCTAGTACCCTAGTACTATGTTTATGTATCCAGGTGCAGTCAACAATATGTTGTAAAGATGTCTGATGAAACTTTGTTGAATAGTCTCACTATGTTTTGTTTTTAAAGTAAACCTTCATTTGTCTGTGGTCTCTCAAGAGTACCAGAGCATGCGTATCAGCACCTCCCCCAATAAATAATAAAAATAACTGTGCCATTTGTTATGGTCTTCCCTGCCTCATTGCTCTAGTACAAGGCTTCAAATTCAAAAGTATTCTGCTATGATTGAATTATGATTATTATTCAGGAGTATATTCCAGTATAAACAGCTTGCTTGGCACTTGCATGTTGCTCCCACATGTCTCCATCCCTGACTTCTGAGTAAAGTAGACCACATAGCTTATTGATATAAAAGGAGACAGTAGAACCTTGGGTCTTCCTCTACATGATCATCCTTCTAGAGCAGAAACAACATATAGCTGTAACTATTCCATACAAAGTTCCATTATTTGGGAAAATAATAGAATTTCTCAGTTTTAAGAGTTTCATTCCTGATCACAATAATCAAATTTAACCAAGGTCCTACCTAGGAACCCCATTCCCCGTGGTTAGTATGTAACCCAGGAGAAGAAATGAGCTCTTTGTGAAAGGACTCAGACATCTTTGGTTGAGGATGAGGACATGAAACATTCTCACTAAGGAGTTGTAAACATGACCATCTGCCAGAATAAGATCTGCTATCAACTCCCTGTATTTGTCCCTTGAGCTAAACCTTCTTTCCCTGGCATGTGAAATCAATCTCAAATTACCAGCACAGATCTGTAAAAGATGAATTGTTACCTTGGGACTCCTGAAAAGCTGGGACACACGATTTCTCCCAATAAAAAAATATCATAGTATCTAACAGTTATGCCCCTGGCATTCCTTTTCTTAATGCACAAGATCTTCAGTTCTGCTACGTGCAGAAGAAATATGTGAGACTTTAGAAAAATTGCCACCACACACCATCTTAAGGAATGATCCAGTGATAACCTAGTCTGAGAGTTAGAGTATTCCTAATATTGGTTCTCAGATTTTGACAGTGGCCTTGACAAAGAGCCCATCCAGCATCCTGTGATTATAGCAACCTAAATCACAGAAAAGATCAGCAGCTCCCAATATTTTCTTAAACACCAAACATACATAGACCTCTGATATAGGAGAGGTCATTGATTTTTACTAGAGAATAACTGAGGGAAGGAAAGAAAAAAGGAAGAAAGGAAAGGGAGGAGGAGGAAAGGAAAGCAAGGGTAGAGAAGGAAGAAAAAAGAAAGGAAGAGATAGAGGAGGAGGAAGAAGAGAAGAAAGCAGAAGACGAGGAGGAGGAAGAGAAAGAAAAGGAGGAGGATGAAGAAGAGGAGGGGGAGAAAAAAAAGAAGAAAAGAAGTAGAAGTAGAAAAAGAATAGAAAAGAAGAAAGGAATGGAGAATAGAAGGAAAGAGGGAAGGAAGGAAGAAAGGAAGGTAGGAAGGAAAAAAAGATGGAAGGAGGAAGGGAAAGAAGGAAGAAATGAAAGAAGGGAAGGTGGAAGGAAGGAAGAACAGAAGGAAGGAAGGGATGGAGGGGAGGAAGGAAGGAAGGAAGGAAGGAAGGAAGGAAGGAAGGAAGGAAGGAAGGAAGAAAGGAATGGATATAAGGAAAGAAGGTAGGAAGGAAAGTAGAAAACTGGGAAGAAAGATAGAAAGGAAGGGAGGGAGAAAGGAGGGATAGAAGGAAAGAGGGAAGGAAAGAAGAAAGGGAGGAAGGAAGGAGAGAAGGAAGGAAGGAAGGAAGGAAGGAAGGAAGGAAGAAAAGGAAGGAAAGGAAGAAAGGAAAAGAAGGAAGGAAAGGCAGGAAGACAGGAAGGAAGAAAGGAAGGAAGGAAAGGAAGGAAAACAGGAAGGAAGGAAGGAAGGCAAGAAGGAAGGAAGGAAAGAAGGAAGACAAGAAGGAAGGAAGGAAAGGAAGGAGGGAGGGAAGATGGGAGGAAGGAAGGGAACAAGGCAAAGAGAAAAGAAGAGAGAAAGCAAAGAAAAGATGAAAAGGAAGAATATGTATGGAGATTGTCAGGCCAAAAAAGAAAAAAAGAAATTAAGAAGGGCTGTCATTTTTAAATTTAGAAATCAATATTAATAGCAAAATTACCTGGATTTCTGCTCCTTTTCATTTTCCTACAGGGAAACAAGCATGTCTCCCTCTATGCCTCAGTGCCATGGGAAAATATGTGACAATGTAAGGCTACAGTTGAAACAGGCTCAGTGGGAGTTGTAAAGGAAAAGGGCAGGTCTAGTTTATCAGAAGAATATGCAACATATACCGAACGTTAGTCTTTCCAAGTAAGTTGTTAACAGTGCTCGGTACAAATGTTTCTCTTTAAAGAATCCAGTGTCCCTCCTTTTTAGTTTTCAATGCCTCCAGGATGGTAAAGCTGGTGCCATAAAGTCATCGCGAGGGACAGCAAACAACTTTGTTATTGTAATGGGCCCTCTTTAGACAATAGGTCTAGCAGGTGGCATGTGGCTGCCACTGGGTCCATCGCCATCTCCAGGGTGCCAAGATGTCCCTCCGCGTTTCTGGGGGAGGAATTGGTTGGTGGGATTTGGATTGTAAAGGCACGCGAGCATCTGCTGCTTCCGCGGGCTCATTACCATTCGCACAATTAACTCCTGCAGCTCTCGGCCCAGCGGCCGGGACCACGGACCTGGTTTTACTGCTCCTTCCACAATGCTCATTATCATTCATCTGGACTTCGAGTTCTCCCTCTTTCAACTCTGGGCAAAGTTTGCTTGTAAAATTGATCACATGCAGAAAAAGGCTTGTCATGGAAAGACAAGAAAGAGAAGAAATGCTGCCGTCTGGCCCGTGTCCTGGGGAAAGGTGGAAGCTCTGAGATTTTGATTTTTTACTACTTTCTGAAAAAAATCATGCTTCTTTGCATTAAGACCGGCTGTCTGCAGTGGGGGCTCCTAAAACGTTTCTTTCATGAAAAATATTTTATTTATTCTAAATTCCAGTTCTACTTTTGTCTCTATCCCATGGAGCTTGGGCCAAAGAAGCCAAACTCTGCCCCCGATACATTTTTCAAGTCTACACCCTACATGATTAAAGAAATTGTACAAAGTGCTAGAAAGGTTTAAAATAATTTTTAAAAATGTTTCACAAATAGCTTATGGCATTCTTCTGGCAGTTCCCTGCTTTAAAAATTTCCACTGGTTTCACGAATCGACATGAAGCTACAATAATGCCTCTGGAACACTATCAGAAAACCCAAAGCAGGACTTGTCCTTTAGCGACTGTGTCTCCTGATAGAATATTCATAAAACTGCAGTTATTAACATTTGATGTTTAACTGGAACGAGGTCATAATATATGATACTTTCTTTCTAGCCTTAAGAAATAAGTCCATGTGTTTTATGGAGATGGAGAACTCCTTTCCCCTCAGTAGGAAATACAGACTAAGACAGTTGCACCTAAACTAGAGATGTAAATATATTTATCCATACATGCATACATGCATAGATACATATATTTTTATTTGATTATTTTAAGAGGGATTCAGGACAATCTGACTGTAGCAGGAACCAGGCTGATTTGTCTAAAACAACAAAGGAATTATTATGTGATCTCAAAGCTGAGGGAGGAGAGCCACATTTTTGAAGCTATAAAACTGTTCATTCACAATCTGCAGAAATAGGTTCAGAAAGAATGTGTTTATGCAACTGTGTCTCTCTGTAAGGAAAAACTTTTTGTTGGTAATTGCTATTAGGAACATAATCATAATAATTAACATGTAATAGAGAACTTTGCAAATGTAGGGTATTTGATGATTTGGTAGATTGAAGCATCAAACCATCAATGCTGAGAGAAAATGGTAATATATGACATAAAAAGATGTAGAAATCAGGATGTTTAGTTAGAATCCTTACCTTTCACATGTACTGTCTGAAAATTTGAGAAAAAAATCACTTCTTTTCTCTTGGTCTTAGTTTTTTTACATGAAAAATGAAGGGGTCATGTAATATGGCCTTTAGAGTTTCTTCTAGTTCTAGAGCGGTACCACCTAATTTACTTCTAAAAGGCATATTTTCATAAATATTATTTTAAAGCTGTGAGAACTATAATGGCAACAGTGAATAGTAACAGCCTCTAAGGGGCATAAAAGGAAATTTATATTCAGTAAAATTTAAGAAAAAAATCATAAACTTCTATTTTATTGGATGCACTGTTAGAAACTGAGGAGTAAAAGACAAAAAGGAAAGAAAAAATTATAGTCTCCATCCTCAAGAAGCTTTCATTTTGATGGGATTTCAGGATTTAAAAATCACTTTCTTAATTTTCATTTAATTTTTTAACATAAAAGTTTTTTTTAATTTAAAGCAAAAACAAAGAAAAATTAAAAGGTACTGTCAAGCTGCTCTAGAAGATACAAATAAATAAATAAATAAAATTCTGTTTGTAATAAATAAAATTCTATTTGTAAATTACTTGTCCCAGCACCTAAAACATAGCAGACATTTAATGAATGTTTTCCTCATCTTTCCCTTCTTCACCCCAATTTTCTCAACTGGCTTACTCGTGAGCACATGGCATTCCATCTCCCTTCTAGGTGATTTAGTATGGGCTGACTCTATAAAGTAATGTTTCTTTCTTCATCTCTGACCTTTAGAACCAGGCACTCTCTTCTTAAGCTTAACTCAGTTCAAGTATTCTCTCCTACAATAAGTTTTCCATAATCCCATGAGATCTGAATACTGCTGCCTTCCCATTTCTTCATATTTATTTTTTTCTATTTGCCTGTGCAAATGTTTGCCTCTGTGTGTGTTGCTTCCTTTGCATTTTTACAATTCAGGAATTTTATATACTTTTTGAATAAAATACTGACTTCAAATCTGAGAATATGAGAATATTTATTTGAGAATAATCTTCATTTTAGGTCTCAACTCTTCTTAGAAGTCAATTAGCTATTCTGGAACTGATTTACAAAATTAAGAGTAGAGAACCTCTAAACCCTCTTCTAGTTTTAAATCTAGAGAAATAATATGGCAAAGTACCTGACGAGCAAGTCTCCAAAGTTGAATGAACTGAGTTTAAATTCTTTCTCTTACACATGGAAGCTATGTGACCCTAAACAATTCACTTGACCCATCAATATTGCCTAAGGATTCTTAATCATTTGATGTCATGGGATTCTTTGGTTGTCTCATGTCACCTATGGATCTTTTATCAGAATAATACTTATTAATGAACAAAATATATAGGAATGCAAATGAAAACAATCTATTGAGATACAATTGTCAAGAAATTAAAATATTCATAAACTGCAGATTAAATTTTCTTTGTGAACATAGAAAAATCTCTCAAACTAAGTTATAGAAAACTTGTTGACATTTATTGATTCCCAAGCTGAGGAATATCCTTCATACATATAAAGTTATAAGTAATGTTCCTCTCTCCTATCTAATAGGATAGAATGGACAGAACTTCCTGTCTAATATGATGAGCTAATTTTTTCTCGAAAATATCAATGTCCCAAGAAACAATATTTTTATCAAGTATCTCTGAGAGAGAAAGAGACAGAGACAGAAAGAGAGAAAGAGACAGACAGACAGACAGACAGAAAGGCAGAGAAAGAGACAGAAAGAGAGAGAGAGAGAGAGAGAGAGAGAGAGAGACAGAAAGACAGACAGACAGACAGACAGAAATAGACAGACAGAGAACTGAGTCAAATCATGAGAATACAAGCCAATCCCCCAATTGGTAAATGTTCAAAGTATAAGAGCAGGAAATTTTCAGATGAGGAAATTAAATCTTTCTAAAGACAAATGAAGAAGTGTTTTAATTCCCTTTTGATTAGAAAAATTCAAATTTGAGATAACACCTCAAATTTAATCAGGTTGACTAATATGACCAAAAAATGATAAATGTTGGAAAGGATCTGGGGAAACTGAGGCCCTAATGCACTGTTGGTGAAGTTATGAATTGTTCCAAACATCCTGGAGATCAACTTAGAACTATGCCCAAAGGGCAAACAACTGTGTATACTCTTTGATATAGCAATACTACTACTAGATCTATATCCCAAAGAAACCATAAAAAACAGGAAAGGATATACATGTGCAAAAATAGTTATAAAAGCCTTTTGTTGTAATGGCAATATATTGGAAAAGTGAAGAAATGTCTTCCATTGGGGAGTGGCTAAATAAGATATGGTACATTCATATTTTTAGCATTCATTTGTGGAATGGAATATTATTGTGTAATAAGAAGTGATGAACAGGCAGATTTCAGAGAAACCTGGAAAGACTTGTATGAACTGATGCAAAGTGAAATGAGCAGAACCAGGAAATCTTTATACACAGTATCAGGAACATTGGGTAATGATAACCTATGAATGAATCAACTCATCAACACAATCATCCCAGACTTACAAAGGACGTGGAAGTGAAAATGCTATTCAATATTCAGCAAAAGAACTGATGGACTCTAAGTGCTGATCAAAGCCTTTTTAGTCACTTACTTTATTCTTTCTCATGTTTTCCCCCTTTTAATCTATTTTATCTTTCACAACTTTGATTAATCTGGAAATATGCTCTACATGATAATACATGTATAAATTACATCAAACTGCCTACTATCTTCAAAAAATGGGAAGGGGGGGTGAGAGGGAGAAAAAATCACAATTCAAAATCTTGTAAAAATAAATGCTAAACATTTTCTTGATATCTAACTGGGAAAAATAAAATACTATATTAATATCAATAAAATAAAATATCAATAGCACTATGTCTTCCAGGATATAAAGGACATTTTTAGAACCAACTTTAGCTACAGACAGAAGTTGTATGAAACAAGGCATGTTATCCTCCACTGAAATTCACTATCTATATGCTTATTCAGCATCTATATGACAACCAATTAATTTGATAATGCCTCAGTTTCCTTATCGATTAATATGAGATTTCTAAGGCCCCTGTAATTCACAGTCTTATTACCCCAAAGAAGATGCTCTAAGAATAAAAAGTAAGGCTCCACTGACATAAATCTTATACCAGATGCTGAAGAAGTCTGACATAGTATATTATTATCTAAGCCAGTGAAATACCATAGCTACCTAATTTAACTTAATTAGTCCCTTCATCAAAGAACATGTTTAAAGTTTCAAAATCAGTTAAAATTTTGATTGAGGTATATTTATTAGTTATAACTTCATAAGAGCATGCTAGTGAGAAAATCCAAAACTGAGCTAGATTTTTAAGCCACATTTCTAGCTATTTGTTATGCTAAGAGAAAAAAAAAGAAATGACTCATAAACAACAGTTTATGGACTTGTGTTCTATTCTCTCTCTCTCTCTCTCTCTCTCTCTCTCTCTCTCTCTCTCTCTTTCTCTTTCTCCCTCTCTCATTGAGAACCAAGTTTTCTTGAAGTAATCACTGCCAAGTGTTTTTCACATAGAAATTTCTATGTGAAATTCCTTAGTCTTTTCAGGCTTGTCAGAGATTTCTTGACTCCATTTGGGAATTCCTTGGCAACAATACTGAAGTGGTTTGCCATTTTTTTCTACACCTCATTTTACAGATGGTGAAACTGAGGCAAACAGGATTAAGTGACCTATCCAGGGTTACACAGCTAATAAGCCTCCTTACTTCAGGCCCTGTACTATACTGTGCCAACTAATTGCCTTGAAAACTCTACTAAACAATTATTTAATTAATAGACAGTACTTTTCCTTGAGTTTAAAAAGATGGTAATATCTGAATGTTTATGAAAATGTTTTCTGAAAAAGCATATGCTTGTCCTGACGTGAGGCAAATCCCTGAATAGTTGCAATGCATAATGGAACAGCTGGAGTCATTTCTTTATAAATTAAAGAATATACCATGTTTTTAATAGTTTCATGATTGGAATTTAAAGGAATCTGAGTTGGGAAATTCCACACATATATCCACCTAGGCCCTGTCAACTTTTATTCTTCCAGTTGATGAAAATGGATCAGATTCTATTAAATGGAAATACTGCTATGGTAGCTTGTTAAAAAAAAAAGCCTGTGTATGTCATCAACAAAATGAGCTTGGTGAACTGGATTGGAGCCTGTCTAGCTGCATAATATACTACTTGTTTATCAATTTTAAAAGGCCATAGATGAAGGTTTTGTTGTTGCGTGCCCTTTTAAGACCACTATGTTATTGCAATATTGTTTGACTGTTTTGTCCTTACCAGTCTCCTTAAATCATGAAATAAAGCTATTAAGCAAATGCAAAAGAATTCAAGCATACACGATATGGCATATGGGTAATTTCCATTAAAGAAGTTTTATATGTAGATAAAAGTGAAACTTGCTTTAAAAAAAAGAAAAGAAAAAGAAATGTCAAAGTATAAATGGATATGAAAAAGAGCTATTGAGAATAAATGTTACTCTAGTTAAGTTCTGTGGACAAGCTTAATATTATTGCTAGTGATTAATCCTTAAACTTCTACACATGGTTTTAATGCTAATACTTTTGAGGATTCATAAAGGCTGTAGCCCAGTATAGAGCTGGGGTAGGCTTTTGCATTGAAAAATCTGCTTTGGGTCATTATATTTTCTTTACTAATGAACTTTTATTTTTTAGAGTTTTCTGAAGAACAGTTACTTCATGTCATATATTTAAAATGTTAAAGGAACAGAGGTCATGTCTTAGCAAAGTAAGCAACAATAACCCTTAGGTTAGTATTGTTCCAGTTAGAAAGGGAGAAAGGGAAGAAAGGTAGAATGAAGGCGAAGGGAAGGGAACCAAAAAGAAGAGAAAGGAAAGGAAGATATGAAAAGGAAAAGTAAGTGAAAGGAAGCAAAGAAAAATAAGGAAGGAAAAGAAAGGGAGAGAAAAGTTCAAATAACAAAGAGTACAATAAAAACTTATTTTATTCCATTATTAAATTATTAATAGATTTAATATATGTTCATATTTTCTTTGTTAATTGATACATATTTTTCATATCTTAGCAAATGAAATTTCTTTCATTGACTATAATATCAATAGCAATAAAAATATCATTCCTTTTTAATCAAGAAAATTAACTTGTGAAAAAATTAAGTCTAGATTCTCACATATAGTTGGTATTTAATGATTCTTTCCCACAAATTCTCCTCAAACTAAAAAATGATTTTAATTAAATATTTTTAAATTACCAAAATCTCCCATGTGGTTATTAAAATAATAATGAAGTCATATTGTATGCATTCAAATAAATTAATGTAATGACAATGATACCTATATTACTATACACAATTCTATAGACATCTACCATCATCAAGGTACATGTAGCTAGTCAAGGTGAAACCTTACATATGAGATATGCCAAAAGTAACTGACGTTTCAATGAAAAGGCCCTTTAAAATCAGAGATGACTCCAGAAACTAAAGTTAAACATGACTTCTTAAAATCTGGCAAAGATCATCAAAGATCCTTTTTTTTTCTTAAATTTTATCTTGTTGTTTGCCTTTTAGCCAATGGCTTAAGTTTAATATTCAGTTCTCCAGATTAAATTAAAAACAGGCACTATTTCCATGCTGTTGGCCATCTACTATTATGTCCTTTTTCCTTACATTCATGCCATTCCTTGTCCTTTGCCACTAGTGGTCTCTTTCCATCCCACCTACAGTCAGATGATGAGATCTCTGAGCATAAAATTAAATTTTATCTTATTGTCAAAGAAAGATCAGCTTTCTTTCTCTTCCACTCCCCTCAATTAAGAAAGCAAGAAGAAAAATAATGCTCTTGTTAAAAATATACTTATAGTTAAGCAAAACAATCTTTCACATTAGCAATATTTTTTATTTTATTTGAAATTATGAAATAAAATAAGCATTTCCTTAACAGTAGAACTTTATGAAAAAGATGATTGCACATGAACTTGTAAATGTATTATGTGTAATGTGCTATTCCTTTTAAACATATAATAGATATCCTAAATCTTTCTTTTTTCTGTTATTTTTCCTTTTTTTTCTTCTCCCTTCCACTCTAGAGATGGTGACCATTAGACCATTACATACACATACACACACAATGTGTTTGTGAAATCATTCTATACATACTTCTATTTATCATTTCTTTCTCTAGATGCAGACAATGTCTTCCTTTGTAGGTTCTTTGTAGTTAATTTGGGTATTTCTAATAATCAAAATGAGTTTCTCATTCAAAGTTGTGACTCAAAGTAACTCTGATTTGCATCTTAGTGTTCCCAGGCTTTAATGCATTGCCTGGCACATATTAGAAACAACAATAATAATAAAACATGACTTTGAACTGAATGATTTGAGGTTTATCAAGTCATTGCCTGCCTGGATAAATCTCAAAAAAGTCTTTTGGTAAATGTACTTTCTTGAAGAATAGATTTCTTATCAAAATAATTCTGGGGAAGATCATAAAGAGAAATCTGGAAAGATTTATGGGGGAAGAAGATGAAGTGAGAACAAAATGGAGGAATGGAATAGTAGGACAGAAAGATAATTGAATTCCAGAGGACAAAATGATTTTCTGTTTGTTTTTGGATTGCCAATCCTTAGTAAAGACATAATATATGCTTAATAAATGATATTTTAATCGAATTCACTTGTATTTCACTGTATTGAAATGCATATCATTGTTGTGTTATATGTTGTGTTAGACAGGATTTTGGGGGGAAGAGCCAAGGAGACACTCACCAGCTGGGAAAGCAGTGATTTTCATCTGAGATTAAATGGAAACAACCTGAAGCCCAGACAATTAAGTGATCAACTAACAAGGGTTTATTAAATACTTCTTGTGTACAGTGTGAAGGATGGGGAGGAGAGACAGAGAGGGAGAGGGAGAGAGAGAGAGAGAGAGAGAGAGAGGGAGGGAGGGAGGGAGGGAGGGAGGGAGAGAGAGAGAGAGAGAGAGAGAGAGAGAGAGAGAGAGAGAGAGAGAGAGAATAAAACAAAACATAGTAGTTCAGTGGAAAAAGAATCACCCTTGTGTTTGAAATTATCACACCTGGATTTCAATGCTTTATTTTCTTACTAACTGTGTAACCTTGGGGAGGCACTTATCCTCGCAGGGATTCACTTACCTTGTCTATAAAATATGGATGTTGGACAAAAGAATCTCTTTACTCCCTTTTAATTCTAACATTTTGTGATTTTATGGAGCGCTTTTTTTCCTTGAGGAACCCAATGGACTAAAAAAGGAAAGGTCATTTTAAACAGAGGGTGGAAATCAGGTGGCCTAATACACTGATTAAAGACCTTGAGTTTATAGGCTGAGAAGAGAGGTCAATGGAGCAGAATACAAGGGCCAAAAGGGACTGCCTGGAAGAATTGTTAATATTTTATACTCATGCTAACCTAATTGAATTATGTAAGACTGCACTTTTAAATTAATTTAGTTCTATTTTGCTCTATCTTGAGTTTATTTCACACCACAGTAAATGTTACTTTTAAAATCTAACTTTGTGCTGCAAAATAACAGACAAGACAAGGAAGGGTACCAGTAAAGAAAACAAAATGAAGATCACTCATGAAGCCAGAAGCATGGTTCTTAGCAGGCACATCTCAACTAGTTGTAATGGGAAGTGACTTGAAAGTTTATTTTTTATTTTTTGAAGAGGATCAAATAAATTCCAATGTTCATTTGGGAGTCATTGTGTTAAAGGCTTCCAAATTTCTTCTCAGTTTCAATGAGTGAAAAGCAATATGCTAGAAAATGGAAAGACAACTAACCTTGGAGTTACTCCTGGGTTCAAGCGACTTCTCTAACATATAATAACTGCGTGATCTTCCAGAACTTATTTATACCCCAGAATTAAATGTGGTAAACAAGGTACACACTATATTGATAAAGATAGTTTCCTGATCCGAGAGAGCAAATCACAGGAACTATCTCTATTCTCTATTCATGACAAATCAAGTAGTATTGTTGTTTCAATCATTTTGAGATATATCCAACTCTTCATGACCCCATTTAGGGTTTTCTTAGCAAAGATACTAGAGTGATTTCCCAATTCCTTCTGTTGCTCATTTTCCAAATGAGGAAACTGAGGAAAACAGGGTTAATTTACATGTCCAGGGTCACATAATTAGTGCCTGAGGCCAAAATTGAACTCAAGTCCCCTGCATACCCAAGACAAACAAGGAATAAGAAGACTGTTTTATTCTTAAATCATCCATCAAGATACAGTACATCAAAATTGAGCATTTAAAAAATATTGTTCTTTTATTTGTTTTTTAAATTGAGTATTTTAAAACAATAATGAAATCATATTTCAATGAATATTTATTGATGTTGGAATGTAAGCTCTTTGAGGCCAGGGACTTTTTCATTTTTCCCTATGCATCTCCAGTGCCTAGCACAAAACATTGGATAGAGTAGATGCTTAATAAATAATTGTTGATTGATCGACTAGACAACCAATTTATAAAATCCAATTACTTTGTGCTACCTCTGCTGATTCAGGAAATATTTTCTCAGTACTTGGAATTCTATTGTCAAAAGCTCTAAAAAATAAACAGTAAAAATAATTAGGTGTATCTAATTTTTGTGCCAACTTTAAGCCATCAGCAACAACAACAGCAAAAAAAGTACCCTCATGCCAGCCTGTGTCACCTACTTGGTTTAAATGCCATTTAGCCATGAAGATTACTTCTTTAATCAATCAATCAATAGGACAATTCAATACCTAATGCCAGGAATTCATAAAGAAATTCTTCCCAGCACTGTATCTTTCTGGCAGCTTCCCTCAGAGAATCTGACACCCAAGCTGAAAATGCGGGGTACCCATAGTCCTTTCTCAACCTTCCTTAACCTTAGAGAATTTCAATTCATTCTCAGACTGGCTGCTCTAGTCCCTGAGTTTTCATTATAGAGCTTGGTGTTGTTTAATTAATCGGTATAAACCAGAGCCCCTGAGGACTCTGGAAACACTAGGCAATGTGGAGGCATAAGTGACAGCTGAAGTGTATGCTATGTCACTCACAAAAATTATTTGGTAATTCTTTTCCTTATTGGATATATTCAGGCCACAAGTCTTATTATAACCACTGATATTGTATATAGTGCTTTAAGATACGTTAAGCTCATTGCCTCTTTTAAACTTCACAATAATCCTGTAAAGATGGCACTATAAATGTGCTTTATTCTCATATAGCAGCTAAGGAATCAGATTCAGAGAGGTTAATATTGGATCGTCATCATTCAGTTAATAAGTATTACCTGCATATTTAACTGTAGACTTCTTGAATCTACATCCAACACTCTATCAACCCCACTATGATGAATTTACATCATTTGAATATTTTCATATATGTACATAATACATAGATCTCTATTTTTTAATCTATATTTTTTATAGGTCTCTTCTCTTGACACAAGGAGCATGAGCACAATTTGAAAGCCTTTCACAAAATTCTCTGGCTGGTTGACAGCCAGCTAGAAGAGTACTCAGAAGTTTACCATTGATTTTATTTTTCTCACTCCTAATGCAGCCATCATTTACTCCTTACAAACACTCAAGCTTGTAGTGCTCTAAAATTAAACAAAAACAAACTTTTATACAGTAAAAAAACACAGAAAGGACTTGCACATGAACCCATGGAGAATGCTCTTCCACCTTACTATACTCTCCTACTTATAGAAATTCCAGTTATTTACACAGTTTCTATGATTCATAATAATACTCTGTTCCAATTTGTTTTCAATTATCTGTGTTACATTCAGTTTGAATCTTCACTAAATATGATATTAGCTTTCTCTGGTATGAGTTTCCTTCATATCTACATCTTACATAACTACTTTCCCCCATCACCTTTATATTACCCCCTCTGACCTTCATCCCCACATATCCAGAGGCCCCATATTCTTCCCCTGGTCATTAAGACTGGGTTCATTTCTTTCACCCAATGATATGTTTCTCAAACCTTCATCACTCCTCTAGAGCTCCTTTTACAAGTTATCTTTCAAATCTATATGGTAGAGGTAGGAAAAAAGAGAGAGAGAGAGACCATAGGACTATAGGTTATAGGTTTAAAACTGGAAAGAACTCTAAATGCCATCAAGCTTAATCCCCTTGTTTTACAGATGAGAAAACTGGACTCAGAGATACTAAGTGACTGAAGGAATATACACAGACAGTAAATATCTGATTGAAGATTTATCTCTATTATCATCTGCCCAGGAGTTCCTATGCACAAATAATGAATTTTAAAAATTATTGACAGTACAACTCTAGCAAATAAGCATGGGCACAGTGCTTGATAAACCCAAAGATCTCAACTATTGGATTAAGAACTTATTTTTTGACAAAAATTTTTTGTTGTTGTTGAGAAAACTGGAAAGTAGTCTAGCAGAAAGTAGACATAGACTAATATCTCATACCATACATGAAGATAAACTCAAAATATCAACCTGACTGAAACATATGGTATCATAAGCAAATTAGTGGAACATGGAAAAAATTCACTGCCATATCTATGAAGAAGAAAAGAGTTCATGACCAAACAAGAGATAGAGTGATTCATAGGAGATAAAATTGATCATTTTGATTACGTATTTTTTTTAATTTTGCAGAAACAAGATGCTGCACATAAAATTAGAAGAAAAAATAGGAAACGGGAAAAACATTCTTTGCAACAGATTTCTTTACTAAGCATCTGTCTGATTTCTAAAATATATAAAGAATTGAATCCAATTTACAATAATCACATCCATTAGCTTATTGTTAAATGGTAAAAAGATATGAATAGCAGTTTATAGAGAATAACATCAAAGCTATCAATAATTTATCAGAAAAAAGTTTCTAAATCATGAATAGAGATAGAAAATAAAATTTGAGGTAAGATTTCACATTTATTTTTTTTATAAGATAATAAAATAGAAAATTACAAATTATGGCAGGACATGTGTAAATAGATATGTGGATGCACTGTTAGTGGATCTGTGAACAGGTTCAACCATTCTGGAAAGCCATTTGGGACTAATGCATAAAGCTATTAAACTATACACACCTTGTGTCCATCACACTACAACCAGTGGAATGATATCCAAAAATGATCAAAGAGAGAGGGAAAGGAACCATATATAGAGATATATTTATATTAGCTCTTGTTTTAGTGACAAAGAAATAAAAATGGAGAGGATATCTATCCATCAATAAGAGAATGGCTGAACAAGTTGTATTATATGAATGTGCTAGGATTCTATTGTACTTTAAAAAATAAGGGGAATAGTTTCAGAAAAACCTGGGAAGACCTCTATAAAATGATGCAACATTAATCAGCCTAAATAGGAAAACAATTTATAATATAGTGAGAGCAATATTATAAAGATGATTTAGTAACTGATTTTGTAACTGATCAACACAGTGGCTGATTGCAAGTCCAAAGGACTCACGATTAAACATGCTGTCTACCCTCCCCAAAGAAAAGATGGATTCAGTATGAAAATGAAAATATATTTTCATCTCTTTCTTTTTCCAGAATTTTCCTTCTTTACTTTCTTTCTTTCTCTTTCTCTCTCTTGTTTTCTTTCTTACATAAATAATGTGGAAAATTATTTTTCATACCTATATATACTTTAAAGAATTCTGTTTTTCTTGCCTTATCAATGAATAGGGGGAAAAGAGAGAAGGAAATAATTCAAATCTGAAAATAAAATACAGTTGAATTTTTAAAAATTATTAGGCACTTACAATGTTCCAAATATCACGATGTGCCCTAGAGAAGCAAATTTTAAAAAGAGAGTGTTTGACTCCAAGGAAAAGTCATTTCAATTAGGGATTAGTATGGCATGGATGGTTTATCTATAGTAGTAGAAAATCTGTTGATAATATGGGCACAGTACGTACAGTGAAGTGTGACTGGATCTAGTGTCGGTATTATGGGCTACATAAGATACTAATCAGAATGATGATTAGGTATTTGAATGATTTGGAGGTGGAGGAAAGGGGAATGTTGGGATTACAAGGTTGAAAATGTTAAGTAATTTAGAACCTGGTCTTAGGTCTACATTACAAGGTGGCTGCCTAGTTAATAAATCAACAAATATTTATTAAATGCTTATTATTTATCAGAATTTCCTAAACACAGAATCTTACCAAAAAAGGCAAAAAACAGTTTCTGTTCTCAAGAAAATTAAATTCTACTGAAGACAAGAAGTGAACGACTAGATACAAAAAGTGAGTATAGAAAATATTCTTAAAAGGCCAGACAATAGCAGTTGGATATCAGGGGATGGATGTGGGTCATAGAATGGCATATAAAGTAAATATCTAGTATGTCAGTTTGGGTAGAAAGCCAAGCTTAAGATGTAGAAACACATAAGTGTGGAAAGATAAATTGAGAGAGGATTCAAATGCCAAATAGTAATTTGTACTATATTGTTTGGGCAATAATGAACTTCTCAAACAATGAACTGAATTGACAAGTGGACTGACATGGTCATATCTGTCTTTTAGGAATATTAATATGGGATTGTTTTGGAAGATGGAAAACATATTAGGAGCAAATCCTATAGTTCTCTCCTAAACATGAGTAAAGGGCACATTAGATTTTCTGTCCAAAATCAATAATGCTGTTAGTAAGAGGTTAAAGGTTTGGGACCTTAATTTTCCCCAAGATGGGGTTACAAAGTTGATTCACTCTTTTTTTCTTTAGTTTTTTTTTTAACTCTATCAAAAGACTAGAGCTCACTGACAGACCTCATACAAACTCTTAAAAAGGAAATAGGAAAAAAAAAAAGCTTCCCTCTATCATGTCACAAACCTTGGAGTGACTAACTCCAAATTAAAATTCTGCTAACAGTAGCCTCCAAATTATGCATTGTTTCAGTGAGAAATGCATAAAATTCTTGTCTCATCATCATTCTTAGAGAAGCCATATTCTTCTTTCATTAAAAGAAAAATGTTTATAAGCAATGAAAATGCGAACCCATCTACAGTCACCATGAACTGTAAACCATACCATCTCTAATAATTTTGTCATAAATAACAGCAGAACTTGGAGTAATGAGCAAGAGCTGCAGAAAGGATGATTTCAGCAGATGGGCTAATGATACTAACTAATAATATCAATAAAAACAGCTGAGACTTATATTCTTCCAGTGTTTCTGTTTTGTCATTCATCTTCCAGTATACTAATAAATGAACATTTCTAAAGACAGATCTGACCACCACACTATTGAACAAGAAGTTTCAATAGCTCCCTATTACTTCTATGCTATCATAAAAACTTTTTTCATAGTATTTAATAGCTTCTTAAAGTTTTGTTTCCAAAGCCCTTTATATTTGTGATAGCATTTATCTCTCACGTTCACTCTGAAAACTAAGTTCTGTAACTACCTTTACTTTAAACATAAGAAAACTGAGGTTGAGGGAAAGTAAGTGACTTTTGGAATTGAAGTCTGGACTTGTGAAAAGAAGGGGTATCTAGGTTTCACAGTGGAGAGAGAGATAAGTTTCCTCATCTGTAAAATGAGCTGGAAGAAGTAAATATCAAAACAGTCCAGCATCTCTGCCAAGGAAACCCCAAATGGGGACATGAAGAGATGACACAAATGAAAAATGACTCATGGCTTTGTTGTTGTGAGAAGAATTCTGAATTTGGAGTTAGAGGACTGAAAGTCAGGAGTCATATGAACATGGGTAAAAACCTTTGTCTTTTGTCATTATACATGTATCTGAGTGTCCCTTGGGCCAATCACTTACTTACATCAGTCTCAGTTGTGTTGCGTATGAAATGATGGAGCTGAACTAGTTGACCTTGGAAATCTTTTCTGGACCTAAAACTGTGAATGATTTTTCTCAAAGCTAATAAGTTGCAGAGGCAGGACTCAAATTCAGCCTTTCTGACCTTTGGGTCCAGTGTATTTTCGTGACAACATACTGCTGTTGGAAGTAGCAGCTCCTTAGGGGAAGGGATCGTATCATGGTCATTTTTGCAATCCCAGAACCTATCTAAAGATACAGAAAGTGTCTTAGATAAAGTTTAACATTTGATAAATTCTTTTTTGAGGATTTTAAATCAAAAGGAGAAGACCATCTTCCCTAAGGCTGTCCTTGATGCTTTCTCAAAGTAGGAATGAGACCCTGAATGCACGGGGTCTGTGTTAGGTGAGTGATAGCCCCAACAAGCTGGAAAATAAAGTAGGATATGACCAGGAAGACACTTTGTGCCTGTCATTGAAAATCAATCAAGCTAACTTAAGAGAGCTTCTTATCTAGAACACCATCCATCAGTTGTTTTACCCATGAATGATTCCTATGGGGTGAAGGGTTACAATCTGTTGGAGGGAGAGCATCCACAACAGTAATATCTTAAATTCTTAAATATAAAATATGTGTTTGTATATAAAGAATAATGTCAACCTAGATAATAAACTCTTTGGCTCTGGTACCATGTCTAGTCTAACAATAACTTCCTCCATTATTTAACACAGTGTTTGGCAAATACTAGGCATTTAATAAGTGTTGAATTGTTTGAGTATGATTCTAAAGAAGATATTTACTTTCAAAAATAAAGGAAAATACTTGAATGTGGCTCCTACCTATATTATTAACTTAAAGAGCATTATTATGGAGATATTTTTAAAACTAGGAAACATACTTCACAGATTTTGCCCTTTAAAAATGATCATTTCTGATATTTTGTTAAATTTATTTTTTATTTGTGTGGCTGGACTGAATTGTCCAATAACACAGAAGGGAAATGGTGAACTATTTTTCACAGATCCTCCATAATGGATGAGATATGAAATGAGTTTCATGGAAGTTGAGCACCCCGGAGGTTATTAGTTTTGCCATAATATATAACACTATTCTGACATCATATTATTATCATTATTATATTGTTGGGCAACAGACCTAAAATATATTTGAAAAATTCAGCAATTTTATCACTTATGGAACTTAATAAAGAATATAGGTCCTTTCCTTACAGCCATTAAGCCGTGAAAGGCAGGCATATTTTATTTTAAGTTGAATACATGTACTGAATATTTAAAATATGAAATTTGCTTCTGTTGTCCAAAACAGACCAAAACAAAAAAACTCTGTTAACCCTTTGACAAACGAGATTGTCTAGTTTAACAGAGAAAGAGTGAATTTCAGCAGAAAGCCTGGGTCCTAGGATGGATTATGTCAGTAATTTGACCTTGAAGAAATCATCTAATACCTCTAGATTTCAATTCACTGATCTATAGCATGCTGGAGTTAAACTAAATGATCTCCAAGATATCTTTTAGTTCTAAAAATTTATGGTCTCTGTTTCCCACAGAGTTCTGAAAATGTTTCACTTAACTATCATATTGAAGGTACATTTTGTATCTTGAAAAATGAACATTTTAGAAAGAAGAAGAGGAGGAGGGGGAGGAAGAGGGGGAGGAGGAGGAGGAGGAAGAAGGAAGGAGGAAAAGGAGGAGGAGGAAGAGGAGGAGGAATATTGGGGAAAAGGAAGAGGAGGAGGAAAAAGGAAAAAAGCTAATGAAAATGAGGAGGAGTAGGAGAACAAGAAGAAGAAAGTAGTGAGGATGAATGCTGACACACAAAGTAATCATCATTGGGCTTCTTTTAACTTGGAATAAGTTTTGTAGGGAAAGACCCAGACACATTTGATTGACCCTATGTGGAATTATATATTAACTTAATTACATATCACATACATATAGATTTATATCTATGTATGTTTGCATATATCTGTGTATGTATATTATCAATGGCTTGTGTCTGAGACTGAGAAAATAGCCCACTGTTACATAACCAGTGGGTATCAAAGGCAGAACTCTGATCCAGCTCATTCTGGCTTCACAACAGATATCTCTTCACTATGCTCTGTGGAGTTTTCTGCTTAAGTTTAAAAGAAATGTCAACTTCATTAGGAAAGATTAAGGAGATTGGGCTAGACAACAGCATGTCTAAAAACATCTGAGTTCAAATGGATCACAAGCACAATGTGATTGAAAATGGCATAAAACAGTCAAAAAGGCTAATAAAGTTTTAAGATATATATGGAGAGGTACAGCTCCCAAGAATGATGAGTAACAGATAACCATGCTGTACTTTGTCCAGGATAGACCCTAACTGTCATATTGTGTTTGGTTCTGGGCACTACTTGTTAAAAAATTGTTGATGGACAACATCAAGAATGGTGCAAGCAGGATGATGAAGACACTCAATCTAATGTTAAATAAGAATTGCTTGAAAGAACTGGGGGAAAAAATAAAAAATAAAAAAAGAAAGAACTGGGGGCATTTGCCTCAGAGAAGATAAGATGGGAACAAAAAAGAAAGATGGTTATTTTATAAAACTGCCATCTCAAATATCAATAAACTTAAGACTTTAGAATTCAGAAACAGAACTAGGACTAGTAGGGAGAGGTTTTCTATAGGCAAGTTAAGTTTTGATATTGAAGTTGGGGTGGAAACTTGTTAAAATTTGAAATATCAAAGAGTAGAATGGACAAAGATGGAAACCAGTGGATTCTCCTTGAAAATTATAAAAGTCAAGGCTAGAAGAACAAACTCTTGCCTTTGTTTTAGAAATTCTTCTTTTAGATTGAAATGGCTAGCTTCTGACATTTCTTTCAAATCTGAAATTCTGTGGAAAAAAGGAGTGCAATTCAATAAAAAAGAAACACAACAAAATGTTCATTTACCTTAGGCTGATGCTGAATCAGTGATGTCATTGACATCCTTTCGTAAATATTGATATTTGTCATTCTTCATCCCCTTAGTTTTTCCAGGGCAGATGACTAGTCACACACTTTATTGGTTATGAAGCTTTTCCAGGAGGTTCTGTAGTATTCTAGGAATTCAACTCTCAAGAAGTATTTCTGCAAACAGGAACATCTGCAGAGCTTTATCTACAAACAATTTCTATTGAAGTTAATTCTGTTTTGAGCTCCATGACAGTGGTGGACACTTTTTTGTTGTTTGTGGAGATTTGTGATATGTATGTGCTTCTGAGTGTGTGTGTGTATGTGTGTGTGTGTGTGTGAAAGAGAGAGAGAGAGAGAGAGAGAGAGAGAGAGAGAGAGAGAGAGAGAGAATGACAGAGGCCAAGAAATAGAGATGAAGAGACAAAGGCAGAAACAGACAGCTAGACAAACACAGATAGAGACAGAGAAGTAGAGACCAAGAGTCAGAGATAGAGACACAGAGAAAGAGACACAAAGAGATAGAGAGAGGGACAGAAAAAAGTAGAGAGACAATGAGAGGGGAGGTGAAGAGAGACAAAGACAGAGAGACAGAGGCAGACAGACACACATACAAGAACACAGAGTTTGGAGATATCCATACAATGATATAGGGCTATAATAAAGAAAGTCTCTGTAGCAATGACTATCTACAAGTTCTCAGTCACTTAGAGTTTTAAGTGAGTTGCCCAGGATTCTGAAAAAAGATCACTTGCCCAGGTAATAGAGCTAGTATATATTAGAACTAGAAAATGAATATAGGTTTTCCGAAATTCAAGTCATACTCTCTACCTGCTACGCCACCTTGCCTGTCATATATGCATACATATACACATACACACAGCCATACACATGCAATCTTTTTGCAGACATTACAAATGGACAACAAGCCTGGAATTTAACAAGAGAAGAAGAATGGGCCAACTTGTTTTGGGGAAATGACAAAGTTCCTTTAATAACCTCATTTCCCCCCAGCAACAAAAAGACAACTTTTTAATACCAATACTTTATTATTGGCGTCTTTTTTATTACTATGAATCACAGAACAATACAATTTCTGAAGAGTTAAATCTGAATATTACTCAGAGATCAATGGCAACATATATTCTGTGCCTGAGGCTAAAAAATAAATAAGACACTAAAATGAAGAATCAAAGTAAAGGATGTTACTATATATCTAAATATAGATATAAAATAACATCCCTCTATATAGATATATAATAGCATCCTTTATTCTAGTGCTGCCTTATATGTGCATGGATGTATGTATCTATGTACATGTAGATACATATGTATATATGTGTGTGTATATACACATGCACAGATACATGTGATTGAAATACAAAATGGGGGGGGGTAGATAACCATTGGATAATCCTTGTAAAGTCTTCACATCTTTTCTACAATGAAAAATTGAGGAGAACTTCCACCAACAACTTTGGTCTGCATGAGAACATAATCAATGAGCTCACAGATCCATTTGAGTCTATACTTCAAAAATTCTGGTCTCCATTCCCTAGGTTACTTTCTGTGACTCTAATAATATGTCCCAAATATAATAGAATGGTCAATTTAAAAATATAATGCATGGGGAATACTGTCTTGGATCAACATTCTCCTCTCAAAGAACTCTTGAAAACCAATTTTTAAAAGTTGGCTGAAGCATTAAGTCTGTAAAAAAATTTACAGCATTAAAAATAAAACTAATACCTACCCTTAGTTTTCTAGTAGGAAGTGTCAAGAGACTTTCCTTGATGTATGTACTACATTTTCTTGTTTTTATCATCTAAAAGATTTATGGTTATTTGTCTATTTAGCTAGCAGATGGGAAGTGATTTTGTGTTCTATATTCATCACTAAGTGACTGCTCATTCCTTATTTCACTCCAATTTCTATGGAAGCCCAATGAAAAATAACTTCCATTGTGTGGGCATTTCTTTCATTACCTTGGTATGGAGCAGTCTCTGTCAAATGTCCAGGGCAATTTTATTCTTAGTGTTCTTCTTTATTTTATCTGGAGTTAGAAAGCTCTCTGTGCCTCCATTTCTAAGAAGTATCTATTAAATATAAATGGTTATTAATAATTAGAGTCAATATTACAATTGTTTTATTAGTTATTCACTAGTTCACTATGCATGAGTTCAAACCTAAAATTACTAGAGCTACATTATTTCTCAGTTCAAAGTATTTGACAATATCCCATTTGATCCTTACAACAGCCTTAGCAATGATGATGTTATCCCCATTTTTGGAGTAAGGAAAAAGTATTGAAAAAATATGACAATAAAGAGTATAGGACTTAGAGTAAAGAAGTTGACATCCCCATTCTAGCTTCATGGGCAAGTTATTAATCATTCTGTTTCACAGGATCCTTATCTGAATTATGGATATCCCTTCATTCATTGAACTCTCATTTATTAAAAATCTTCTAAATCTCAACAATCTACAAATCACAGAGGAATAAAGTCAAAACCTTTGTTTTGTACCTCATTGTACCTCAAGTATTTTTTCACAGTGACTTTGAGACTTCAATGCAACTATGCCTTTCAAATTTCTATAAAAATTTTAGCTGGTGATGGTAATATTGTTAGTACTCTTAATAATACTTATTTCTACTACCATTACCACCATCATAACCAAAGATCATAAAGGTGGGAAATGATAGAACCTAAATTCAAAATCTCTTATTTTAGTTTCAAACTACATTACATGGAGTTCAACTTTAACCAATATCTTTGAGATTTTAATTTCTTTTTCTCTTAATTACTAACATTTAAACTCATGCAGAAGACAGAGTATTGAGCTTGGAGTCAGAAAGAGTTGAGTTTTAACCTTATCACGACTTGACTATACGATCCTGTAAAACATTCTGAGCCACTGTCTTACTTAATGTTTACTTAAATGTAAAATGTGGATAAGACTAGTACTTACCTGGATGAATTGTCTCAAGGAACAAATGAAAAAAGATACATGTAAAGTACTTTGTAATTAGTAATACATTATATTCATATTAACCATAATTTTATAATTCTTTCATGTGTGATATAATGAATATTTTTTTCTTCAATAGATGCCTTGAGTTTTGTTTTCTGTTTGTTTTTTCCCCCTAAATACAAGTTAATTGAAAATATTGTTTATTTATGACAGACTCATGGGAACAAACATGGTGGGAATAAGTAGAATGTAATATATTAACAATGAAGTCATGCCCAAGAGAAGTGGAATAGATGATGCTATCAAACTGATGTGCAATGGGAATAGAAAGGGGGTAGCTCAAATGGTAAGAACAACAGATAACCAGTCTATAGAATATATGCTCCACTGGTATTCGCACAATATCAAGACAATTAGGAGAAGGGCTTCCAGTATGTTGGATGGAAGCTCAATGGTAGAGCTTCAAAAGCTATCATTACACAGCTAAATATGTGGTGAATATAAGACTACAGAGAGAGTCAAGAAGGTCTAAGTTCAAATCCTTCCTCACATATTTACCAGCTATGTGACTCTTGTTATCATTTCATTTCCTCAACCTTTGTTTTCTCATCTACAAAATGGAAATAATGATAGTACCCAGTGTTATTATGAGGATGAAATGGGATTATATCTATAAGCTACTTTGCAAACCTTAAAGTGCTATAAAAATGTCATCTATCATCATCATTACCGTTATCATTAGAGAATTAGAGAATATTTCTGCATTATTGGAGGAAATATTTTTGTCTTCAATATCACAAATGCTAACCTATCATATCTATATCTATATAACTTTTGGGTAAGACATAGACCTTAGGGTTATTTGACTGTTATCCACAAAACAGAACTATGAAAACTTATTTCTGTAAATTATCAATTTATTGTCCTCGCCTGTCTCAAAATTATATAGGGCAATTATTTGAAAACTATACAAGCATTAAACCATATTTTTATGTTCTCATTTCACATTTCTAAGCAAAAGTGAAAAAAACCATCTGGGTCTTTTAGAATGACTTGTAGCAAAAAGCAGTTATTAATAGAGAATATCTCTAAGGTCATTCCCAGAAATTACAGGTTCAGGTAAGTCACATCCTATATCTGCCCTGAGTCTGGAAATTATAACATGCACTTTCTTATTTAAAAAATTTGCTTAAAGGTCACCTGGGAAAACTGTTGATTAATATATGTGTCTCTGTATCTCTCTCTCTCTCTCTCTCTCTCTCTCTCTCTCTCTCTCTCTCTCTCTCTCTCTCATCACTATAACATAAAGGAAATAACTATAAACAATTTGTTATTTTGAAATATGGACAAAAATTAACAAAAAATTAACAAAAAAAACTCAGAATAGAGTTTTCATTTTCATCAGCACCCTAACCTAGACTCTAACAGAAATCAATTGGATGATGTTCATTACAATAATCATAATAGTTGTTATAATATTTACTATAGACATCTTAATACTTATTTTGAAGTTGAGGAGACTTAGGGTCCAAGAGGTTACATAAGTTTACCATGGTCACATAACTAATAAATGTCAGAGGCAGAACTGTACTATAGAGATTTTACATAATCTAGCTTTCCTTCTTATTCCATAATCCCCTCCTTTCTAAACTTGACATTCTAGATAAATTGGACTATTCACCATTAACCAAATCTGATCTGCCATCTTTCCCTTCTGAGTCTTAATAAATCCCTGGACTACACTTTACCCTCATGTCCATCTTGCAAAATCCATGTCTTCCTTAATCACCCAACTCAAACGCCTCTTCCTATATGTCTTCTCTTGAGCAATAAAGTTTTCAATATTTTTGTTTAATGATGTCCTTTATCCCACCACACACATACACACACACATACCTTCTTCCATCATCAGTTGAATAAGAACAGGGACTGTTTGTTTTGTTCTATACATTCGCAGGGTTTAACATAGAACAGATTTTAGACACCAAAGAAATTCTTGCTGAATAGATTGTTGAATTGAATTCATGGTCCATGTGTCCTAAGAATCTCTAAAATTCTGTTTTCAAATTATTCTTATTTTGTGGGAAATGAGTACTTTTACTCATCATTACAAATAACATGAATTTCTACCTCTACCCAAGAAATGTAGCTACACCTTTAACTGAATCTGTTAGCATTGTTTTGCTAATAAAAGAAGAGCAAGTTGCCCTGACCTGACTCTCTGAAGTCTTAATGAAGCTCTCAGATGACCCAGAGGACTAATTTAAAAGCAATATATTCCTTGGGGGGTTAAAGAGACTTGGCTTTTGCAAGGAATAGAGATATTCTGACAAATTTAAGAACATTTAATTTCTTTAGCAAAAAAAAAAAAAAGCACTTGGTAAGCAATCAAAACAATATGACAGAATGACTAACATTTCAAAGTTTAGATGGTTTGCAATCACTGAGTAAATTAAGATCCAGCTGGATCCATTCCAGCAAAGCTTACTATTAGCTATGAGTTTAATTTATGGGGTTCTATCATGAAGAGTCAAGTGAATATGTTACAACTATGAATAACATTAGAATTTTAAGTAGGAAACTTTCTCATAACTTCTAAATAGTAGTCAATATGGTGGCATAGAGAGCAGCCTAGATTTGGAGTGAAAAAACCTGGGAGGGGGAAATAGGGAGAAAAAAACATCTATCTCTCAGAGTTGCTGTGGGGATTAAATGAGATAATAAAGTGAAAATTATGAGAAAATGAAGATAAATGAGAGAATAAACCACTTAGTATAGTGTCTAACGCATAGTAAGCAGTATATAAATGTTCTGTTGTCATTTTTCAGTTGGGTTTGGCTACTTGTGATCTTTTCATAATTTTCTTGGGAAAGATAATGAGCTAGTTTGCCATTTCCTTCATCAGCTCATTTTATAGATGAAGAAACTGAAGAAAACAGGTTTAACTGACTTGTGCAGAGTCACATAGCTAATAAATGTGTGAGAGAAGTCTTTTTGACTCTTAGCCTGGTGCTCTATCTACTGTATCACTTAATTGCCCTTAAATGTTAGTTATTATTATTATTATTATTATTATTATTATTATTATTATCCTTCATTATTATTATCATTAGCTTTATCAGAAGCTTGTGGTGAAAAAATTTTCTAAATTCTAAATGGCTTTAGAAATGTGCTGTTTTTACACTATTCTTCTCCCAAACTCTAATATATCTAATAATATCAAAGATGTGGATATTCTCTCATGACACAACTCTTAGAAGCATCAAACCATCCATGTTGGTTGACTTATCTGCAGTATTTGTTTTTGTTTTAAATTCCACATATCCCCTTTTTTTTTTTCTTTTACAACTTTGTATCTGCAATACAATGTTCATATTTTTGTTTAATCAATAAACATTATTAAATGCTTACTATGTGCCCAGCACTGTAGTAAGCATTGAGAATATAAATAATAATAACAGTTATATGGCACTTTAAGGCTTACAAAAACCCTTTCCATTTATCTCATTTGATTCTTATAAACCTTTTGAGGCAGATGCTATTACCCTCAAATTATGGATAAGGAAACTAAAAATGAAAGAGATTAAGTCATTTGCTAATAATATTCCTACACCCATTTATTTGCCAGGAAAGTTCCAGAGGTGATTCTTTGGCCAGTATTTAGTAAACTAGAAGGCTTGGGAAGTCTTGCTACATAGAATCCTATGGCAATAATGGGGAGAATATGCAGACTTTTCTTTCTGGTTTTATGCTGATGACAATGGTCAGAGTTTAGTGTTCTTTGGAGGCTGCTGGATTTCCTTTTGCACAAGATATGAAGCATGTGAAGCACCACATCCAGGATCAAGGAGAATTTGTTAATAAAAGATGAGTAAGGGATCAGGAGGAAGTCCAAGAGGCTTTTCACCCTAGAGACTGTGAGCTTGAGGTGGATAGTGATGAGAGCAGAGGTGGAAGGAGCAGAGGGGAAAAGCTCTTCATAGACTTTGACTGTGAATGAGAAAGACAAAGGAATTAGGAGCCTGGCAACTAAGATACATTAACTCTCTAAGGGCTAATTCCAACTCAATGTGGTGCTGAACTTCAAAGGCAAGAGAACTGAAGCCATAGGGCAGAGTAGCAGGGGGCTCTCTCTGAGCATCTGTTTATAAGTAATTGGTCTAAGATTGGACTCACACTTGATGCTAAATCTTTAACCTCACACAAAGATGTTGGGGAATAAAGCACATTTAGAAGGATAGTTGGTCATTGTCTGACTTCCATTAAGAGGACCAAAATGATGTTAGAGTCAAGATATAGTAGTCCAAATGTGATAGATCAGACAACTATGAGTTCAAACAGGTCAGACACAAATAGTACATGTGGACATTAGAAGTGGAGATATCTCTAAATTTGCACATTTTTCTTTACTTATGAGCTACTGCGATTCTGCTTTGCCCATAGAATATGGCACCCTTTTTTTTGATAGGGGAATACCTTGCTGGTTCTGTGCTAGAGTCTTCCAAATCTCAAAGTCAATCCTACAGTTCTTCAGAGAGACCTGTAGACCTTCTAACCTCCATGATAGTGCTTGCCTTGTGCAAGCTCTCCAAAAAAACAACAACAATCTTTTAGATAAACAAAAAAATTTTTTTTTGCCTTTCAAACAATGTGTTCAGCCTATTCTAGTGGTACCCTTTGAAGTAGAGTTTGAATGTTTGGAAGTTCAGTTCCAGAAAGGACTTCAGTGTCTGGTACCTTAACCTGTCAGGTGATCTACAGAGTCTTCTTAAGACAATTTAAATAGATACAATTCAGTTTCCTGGAGTGGTGCTGGTAGAGTGATCAGCTATAAATATAGCTGGACAGTATTTAGAATGAAAATTGCAAATAAAGCAAGTTCTCAGCTTCTAATAACTAAGTCTTTGGAAGCAAACTCCCTCCCATTTTCACAGTGTCTTTATTAGTCTGACTCCTGAAATCAGTGAGAGAAATGAGTCCTGTTTACTGTTTTACTCTCTGTGTTTGCATCTATTTTTGAAAAATATCCTTATTTTTCACAGCTTACTCTTCCATTAATGCAGACTACAAACAATTCATGCCTAAATAAATGGTTTCATGGATTCTTATATGAAAAACAACAACAGCAGCGGTAACAAAATTACTTAGCACAGTGTTTGTAAGGTACTTAATAAATGCATATTGATTAATTGATTACTTGCTAGCTGACCTTCTGGTGATGTGCCATCAAGACCTGTCTCTTGAAAAGAGATGCAAGATTCTGTCTCTCTGTCTCTGTCGATCTCTCTATCTCTCTGTCTCTTGGTCTCCCTCTCAGTCTTTCTAGGTCTGTTAGTCTCTCTCTCTCTCTCTCTCTCTCTCTCTCTCTCTCTCTCTCTCTCTCTATCTCTTTTTGATTTTGATTCTGTCTCTTTCTCTCTCTGTCTCTCTCTCGCTCGCTCACTCTCTGTCTCTCTCTCTGTATCTCCCCCTGTCTCTTTCTCTGTCTGCCTGCCTCTTTCTGTCTGTCTCTGTCTCTATCTGTGTGTTTTTGTCTTTCTCTCTCTCTCTTTCTCTTTTCCTCTCTATTTCTCTGCGTGTGTGTGTGTGTGTGTGTGTATCTTTTTCTCTCTACCTCTGTCTCTGTCTGCCTCTGCCTCTTGATCTCAAATTTTTCTGTTTTAGGGGTTTTTAAGTATGTATATGTGTGCATGTATACAAGTTTACATATATACATGTATAAATAAAGTTGTGTGTATGTGTGTATGTATACATAAATATATATTCTAAGTACGTTTAATACTAGTTGTGCTTTCTTCCCTTTCACACAATCAGTGACATATTTTTCTATTTATATGTCAAATATAAGTATCTTAAGGGAAAAGATTGTGTGGTTTTCTTTTTGCTTGTTTTCTTACAAGGACTGGAATAGTAGGCATTTAATTAATAATTGTTGGATTAGATTTTATTGCATTTTAAGAGCACTGGAAATAGAAGTGTAGACACCATCACCACTTCCTCATACACCAGGCTAGAAATTGTTTCCTCCGATTTAGAGAAGAGCATAACACAATTTGAAATGACCAAGAAAAAAGTAGGATGGCAAGGAAAGCTTTCAAAACTCATCCAGCTTTAATACAGTTGATTGGACAGATCTCAGTGGATAGTGCATCAAAAGAAAAAAAATGTCATTGCTCTGAAACTGTCTTTTCTAATTCAGTGCATCCATGTATTGTTATAAATCTGTTTCTCACTCTTGCTCACTCCCTAAAATCCAGTCACAAGAGAACAAACTTGACAGTTATTGCTTAAGATAAAGAAAACTTTTATTCTTAAACTGATAGATTATTTTAAAGGATATCAAACATGCAAATAAGATGGAGAATGATCAGTTAATGGCCATATTTATGCATGAAAACAGATGTATATTAGTTTGATATTTTCATGTCTTTTCACAAGAATTAGTACACAGTCTTAGTAGAAATCAGCTTTCATGCACAGGCTCATTATTTTAAGGTTTATTTCCATAATCTGGTGACTGGTAGGACAAACTAGAGATATCTACAGCAAAAAAATAGAAGGCAAGTTAGAGAACTTGTATTCTAACTTGAGAAATGTGTGGGATGCCAGATGTCTCCAATCCTATTTAGATGTCCCATGTTGTTTTGGGACCCTCCGACCCTTACTCTTGCCCCCTGAGCTTGTATTTCCTTTAACCAAGGGTGTGTGGGACTTTTTGGAATGAGATGAAAACTGATCTAAGAATTTACTGTGAGCTTATAGTAGATCTAAGTTTTAAAGACATCCATTTTCCTTATTAGTTTTCATTTTCACACGCCTATACACTTCCTGATATCAGATGGGAGAGGAAGTATAGAAAGAAAACCATGAGAAAAAAAAAACATATTTCCTTGTAGAAAGTCTGGGTTAATTGAATTCAGGAAGTGCTCAGAGTCATTTGAGAAAGCAGAATTTTGTGTGGGATAATTCAATTGTTCAGATTCAAAAAGTTTGAAGATGTCTTTAACCAAAATTCACATTTTAGTCTGCTTATGCAGAATAAGCCCAGCTTCCACATCTCAATCAGCATCTCTCATCAAAATCTTGATTCTTGCATTTAATAAACATAGAATTTTTTTTAAATTTTAAAAAAGTGAATCACAAATCAGAATACTGGTATTAAAGAAAATGATTTTCTGTTATGTGTATCTTCAACCACCTGATGGAATTATAGCTCTGGTTTCTTACCTGATTCCTCTTAGGCTACTAATTCTCTCCTCAAATTACTTTGAAACACTTAAAATGTTTTTTTTTCCTGTCTCTGTGGTATACCCTTGGGCAACTAAACAGCATAGTGGATAGACCACTGGATTTAGAATCAGGAAAATTATTTTCATGAGTTCAAATCTGGCCTCAGACATTTACTAACTATATGACCCTGTCATTAACCCCATTTACCTCAATTTTTCATCTATAAAATGAGCTGGAGAAGAAAATGGCAAAATTGTCCAGTGTCTTTGTCAAGAAAACTCAAATGGGGTCACAAAGAGTCAGATTTGAACAGAAGCATGCAAGCTCCTATGAACCTAAGACTGCTTTTTTATTTGTCTTTGATAACAGTATGTAGCATAGTAGGTGCTTAGTAAATAATTTTTAATTTGAAGTTTCAAATTAAGCTCTCTTGATGATCTCTTTAATTACTTTTCCATTTCTACCCAGTGAATCTACTTGTGCTGGCAACACTTCATCTTGTATAGCCTTCTCCCACAATTGGCGATTTCAACACTACATTTTCTGTTTTCCCTCATTATAACATAAGCTAGTTGAGTGCAGGAACTATCTTTATTCTTGTATCTATATTCCCATTACTTAGCACAGTACTTAGAACATTGAAGGCTAGATAAATGCATTCCCTATTGATTTGAATTGTCATAAAATTGTAGAAAGTTGGCCATAAAAAGTGTTTTTTTTTAATTTCCTTTTTTTTCTTTTGTGGGGAGTGTTTCTTAATAAATGCTTGCTAAATGCAAACAAATGAAATTCAATTTAAAAGTAGTGGTAAAATATTCTTTTTTCTAAGACTGTGTCACTGCCATAACATTGACAATACCATCCCTGCAGTTGCCAGAATTATTGATAGAGTTTTCTGAACTGCTGCAAAAAGGTGCATTTCCAAGTGGGAATACAATTTATTTTCAACAGGAAGTGATTTCTAATAGTAAACACACTGAATTCCTTATAACTCCCAGCTGGAGCTATGTCCCATGTCATATATCTTCAGGGTATCCTCCAACTGATTCCAAATAATGAGATGGCCCTCCATCTTAATACACTAGGGAGAATAATGTCACAGCTTTGAATAATGTGGAAAAAAAATCTAACACATTCTTGAAAAGGGCTATTCCATTGGCCCTTGAGCACTAACTATAGGCTGATGGGTCTTTTCTTTCCTCACCTTCTACTTTCATTTCCTGTGTTTGAGCCCCTACGACTCATTGAGGGATTTCATTTCAGTTATCAGATACTTTTACTTTACAGTAAGAATGTAACTGGTCTGGAAAACTGGGTTGTCTCAGAGTACTAATTTATGAGGGAATATTGGAGGGAGAAGGGAAGGGGAAAAAATGATCATTGCTGTTCCGGAAAAAATCCCTACACCTCTTCTCAATTTCACAAGCCCTTAATATATATTACAGATTGCTGTAATATACCTTGACTTCTTAGAGCTGTTTTAGCCTTTTCCTCAGTTCCCTCAGCAATCCACATTCTGCCCCCCATGACCAATTCTGACACATCTTTACAGGGATAAAAGACAGAGAATTGTGGGAATGGACCACCCATATTCTGCAATGACTCACCAAAATTGAAATGTATATAAATCTACTTCTAATCCTACTCTTCCCAGGCTTCATGTCCCTCTCCTTGACATATTCAAGAATTATTACCCAAATAAAGTCCTGAGTCCAAAAATTGTTGTTATTTTAAAAAATAGAACACTAAAATCCACTTCTATTATTCCCAGGCTAGAAATAGGCTCTACCTTTCCTCCATGTATCCCTAGAAATACTTCAAAATGTTTTATTAAACTACAGAATTTTCCCTAAACAATACCAATGGTCCATATTGAGAAGTCTAGGAAAATTGATATTCAAAACACCTAAAATGGATTCAGGAGACTAATGCTATTTTCTGAACTAGTTTCTTGGTAACTTCTAACTCAAAATATCCTAACATTTTCTAATATATGCATTCTAACATATACATTTCAAAAATTAAATATAATATAAATTTCAATTCAATAATATGCATTTTCACAAAATGAGGAAGATATCTATTCCATAGAAATTCCAGATGCTTAAATTAAAAAAAATATTGATTTGATCATATTAGTGGAAACGACATTAAACATAATACATTACTATTTGTTTTGCCACTATACCCTAAGGACCATGGAATTTTACATCTGACTTATGAAAGAAACTTTCCATATAAATGTTATATTCATTCATTACTAATTCTTTTTCCTCTTCCTTTATGTACCCATTATTTTTGTTTTGTTTTGTTTTGGGTTTTTTGGGGGCAGTTTTAAGATTGAAACTATTTTCATTGGTGATATTCTAAAATGTATTAAATGATTCCTTGGTCTTCTTAAATTAAAGTTATAAAGCAAAATTTAATTTCTTCTTAATGATACAGAACAATATTATGAACATGAATTATTGGACTGTGCTACAATGCAGTAGGTTATTTTTGTTGCTGCTGTTTGTTCAGTTTTATTCATTGTCAGGCTGTCACATCTATTGTCAGTAAAGTTAACTCATGTTGCCATTTTCCTTATAAAATTCTTATTTTAACCTGCTCAGGTCTGAGAAGTGATATAATCGAATCCAATAGAATTTGGCACAAATGGAAAGTCATTAATTGCGATAATGTGGAAAGATAACTGTACTTTGAGTATGGATAATACCTAAATCTAGTCCAATATCCTTCTCTTCTCAGTAATGTCACTTTAATTATCCTTGCATATATTTTGAAGAGTAAACAGAAAAAAAAAAGACTGTGAACCATGAGCCAATTCCATCAAAATAAAAAAAAAAAGTAATGGCACTTTATCTTTGTTGGTCCTGTTTTCTTATATATAAAAAAAGTTTTGGAGCGAATTAGTCTTACATCTTCCCAAATCCCAAAGTGTATGATATGCAAACTTCAAGTGTGTCATGAAGCTTTCTTCCATTTAGTAATAATGTACAAGGATAGAGCTAAGATGGTTGAGAAAAGGAAAAATTAGCCTGAGATTTCCCCCAGACTCTTTTGAATACCTTTAAATAATACCAACCATTTCTGGAGCTCTCAGCCCTCAGATGGTAAATGGGCTGAACCACTGGTCAGAAGAAGATTACAGGTGTCTCTTTGCCAGCACCAAAGCAGGATTCTGTCTTTTGCATTGTCTGGATAATACTTGTAACTCATAAAAACTTTCTTATTACTAGGGCAATTAAAAAGAGTATATATAGACAGAGGGCAAAGATGTAGGTTAAATATGAAGGAATGATATCTAAAAAAATAAAATTAGTAGGTAAGAGAGGAATGTACTGGCAAAAAGGAAAAGAGAAAGGTAGAATGGGATGAATTTTCTCATATAAAAGAGGCAAAATAAAACTTGTATACTGGAGGGGAAGTTAGGGGAAGTGAGATGGTGTAAGTGAACCTTATTCTCATCAGAATCATACATATTCAATGGGGTACAGGGTTCTGGCTTACCCTATAGGAAAGTAAGAGGGTAAGGGGATAAAAGAAAGGGGAATGTGATAGAATGAAGGGTAGATTGAGGGAGGGAGTAGTCAGAAGCAAAATACTTTTGAGGAGAAATAGGGTAAAAAGAGAGAGAGAATAGAATAAATGCATTATGTGTTGTGGGGAATAAGACAAAGGGAAATACAGTTATGAATAATAACTGTGAAAAAATTGGAGCAAGTTTCTTTAATAAAAGCCTCATTTCTCAAACATATAGAAAAACAGAATCAATTTTTATAAAGCAGAGCCATTCCCCAATTGATAAATTGTCAAATACATGGATAGTTTTCAGATAAAGTGATCAAAGCTATCTATAGTTATATATATATATAAGTTATATATGTATATATAACTTATATATAATATATATATATATTTAAATGTTCTAATTCACTACTGATTGACGAAATGCAAAGTAAATCAAATGAGATATTAACTTCTACCCAATAAATTGGCTAATAGGACAGAAAAGAAAAATGACAAAGATGGGATGGAAATGGGAAAATGAGGCATTTATGCAGTGTTGGTGGAGCTGTAGAGCTGTATAGCAATTTGAAACTATGTCAAAAGCCTATAAAAAGGATACATACTCTTTAATATAGCGATACCAATACTTGGTATGTATCCCAAAAGAGGAAAAAAAAAGGAAAAGGACCAATATTCATGAAAATATTTATAGCAGCTCTTTTCTGGGAGCAAAAATTGAAAATCAAGGGAAAGTGCATCAGTTGTGGAATGGCTGAAGAAATTGCCACATATTATTTTGATGGAATATAATTGTGCTATAAGAAATGATGAACAGGATACTCTCAGAGAAATGTGGAAAAACTTACATGATGGAAAGTGACTTGATACTAAGTAATATCAATACTGAAAGATGATTAGCTGTGAAAGACTTAGCTTTTTCCAGAAATACAGTGATTAAAGTTCACTAAGAAGGATTTATGATAAATGATAGCTTCCACCATCAGAGAAAGCACTCTGGTGTCTAAATACAGATAAAAGCATACTGTTTTTACTGTATTTTTCTTGGGAACTTTTTTGTTGTTGTTTTATATTTTTTCATTGTACAACTAATATGGAACTGTTTTGTATAACTACATATGTGTAATCTCTATTGAATTGCTTGTATTCTCAATGAGGGGGAAGAAGAATTTGGAACTCAAAGTTTTAAAAACAAATGTAAAAAAATTGTTTTGCATGTTAACTGGGAAAAATTAAATACTTAACAAATTTAAAAAATGAAACACTAATAAATGGCTGGTGGAGTTGTGATTCAACCATTCTTTAGATCAATTTGAATTATGCTCTAGTAAAACCATGTATAACCTTAATCAAGCAATATAACTACCAGGTTTGTATTCCAATGAGATAAAAAAGGAGAAGGACCCATATGTGCAAAATATTCATTATTACTTTTTATTGATAACAAAAATTATATTTTGTGAAGCTGTTCAGTATTATGCTATAAGAAATGATGAGCAGGATGATTTCAGAAAAGGAAAAAAAACAAAAAATACTTACATGAACTGAAATAAAATCAAATGAACAGAAACAGGAAAACATTGTAATAGGAATGTTGTATGAAGATCAATTGTGGATGACTTAGTTATTCTCAGTAATATAATGATAAAGCCAATGAGAAATGATAGAATAAAAAATTCTATCCATATCAAGTGAAAGAACTAAGGGAGCTTGAATTCAGTTCAAAGCATATCTTTACTTTCTTTACTTTTCTTTTTGTGTGCATGTGTTATTTTAAGTTTTGTATGAGTGTGTGTATGTGTGTATGATGTGTTCTTCTACAACAAGACTAACAGAAAATATGTTTTTTTAATGACTGAAGATATATAACCTACCTCAAATTGCTTTTCTTCTCAGGGGGAGGTTGGGAGGATATTTAACATTTAAAATTAAAAAAAACAAATGTAAAAAATGTTTTTACATGTAATTGTGGAAAATTTAAAATATTAAATAAAATATGCATGAACTTTACATCAGCTATCTTTTTTTTTTCTAAAGCAATTGGGGCTAAGTAACTTGCCCAGGGTCATACAGTTAGGAAGTGTTAAGTTCTGAGATCAGATTTGAACTCAGATTCTCCTGACTTCAGGGCTGGTGTTCTGCAATTCACTGTACCACGTAGTTGTCCCTTACATCAGTTATCTTGCAGCTCTTCTGGAACCGTTTTCTTCCCCCCCCCCCAAAAAAAAACCCAAAACAAAAAAACCTACACTCTGGTTTTGGTTGCATTTAATACAAGAGATGCTGCTGAAAATTTAGTGCCTAAATAAGGCATTATTATTTTGTTATTTTTCTAGCTTTACAAAGTAATTTTTGGCAATTAGGTTGGTATGGCACTGAATAAGTAGATTAATTTAAGTATAATTCTCATCTTTATTATATTAGCTCTGCCTATTTAAGAGTACTTGATATTTTCCCAGTTTTTTAGATGTAATGTTATTTAGAAGAAAAGTGTTTTGTAATTGTGTTAATATAATTCCTGGCTTTATCTTGACAAGTAGATACCTAAATATTTTAAATTATCTGCAGTTATTTTAGTGGGATTTATTTTTCTATCTCTTGTTGATGAAATTTTTGATAATATACAGAAATGCCAATGGTTTCTGTAGGTTTATTTTATATCCTGCAATTTTGCTAAAGTTATTGTTTCCAGTAATTTTTTTAATTGATTCTCAAGGATTCTCTGAATATACCACCATGTCATCTGCAGAGTGATAGTTTTGTTTCCCCATTACCTATTTTATTTCCTTCAATTTCTTTTTCTCCTCTCATTGCTAATGCTAACATTTCTAGTTCAATATTGAATAATAACAATGATAATGGGCAATCTTATTTCAGCCCTTATCTTATTGAGAATGCTTTTAACTTCTTCCCTTTACATAATGTTTGCTGATAGTTTTAGATGAGACAGTATTATTTCTAAAGGAAAGTCCACAAGAATCTAAGAAATTCAAACCAAGAAATCTGTGTAGGTACAAAAGTTCTTACAAAATCTGTCTCTTATAGTAAGTAACAAAGAGTACAAAAGGCATTAGACCCAAGTTTGAATCACTAAATTGAAACTTACTGTTTCTGAGGAAAGTTATTCCTATATAATTCAGTTTCTTCATCCACAAAATGGGTACCTTCTCCATGTTACCCTGCTTTTGAGCTTTTTCCCCCTTAATATATTGTCTTCCCCAACCAAATGTAAGTACTTTGAGGGAAGAAACATTCTGTAAGATTCTGTGGAATCTTAGTGCTTAGCCTACTATTTGGGACATAGGAAATGATTAACAAATATCTATTGATTTGCACTTATTTGTTGGATATCTTTTCCTTGCTATGGCTAAGTAAGTCTCCTTTTATTAACTATTTAATGAGCTACAAACATATGTGAAAAGGGTCTTATTTTGGTCTAATAATGAACCTAAACTAATAATGAACCAGGGCAGGATCTGTATCCTATACAGTAATAGACCAGAACAGCAATATAGAGTCAAGTGCCAAAATGTGTAGTTTATCTGAGCTTACTATACACAAAATCCCACTACTTCTATATTTTCCTAAGCTGTTCTTTTGTTTGTTTATGATGTTTTATATTAGCACTTCTGCCTGTTGCAATCCCTAAATCTATTCAAGTTTAGACTCAATTACTACCTCATTAAAAGGTTATTCCTCCCACTCACCAGAGTTGTTAGAAAACTGTTAACTTTCTCTCTTTCCCCAATTTTTTTTACAGACACATACACATGCATATAAATGCACACACATATGTATATGTGTGAGCATACATACAGAGTTGATTCTTTTCATTTGCAGTAATTAATGTTCTTTTTTTTTTATTTAATAGCCTTTTATTTACAGGATATATACATGGGTAACTTTACAGCATTAACAATTGCCAAACCTCTTGTTCCAATTTTTCACCTCTTACCCCACCCCACCCCCTCCCCTAAATGGCAGGATGACCAGTAGATGTTAAATATACAGTAATTAATGTTCTATAAATTTTCCTTTAACACTGAATTGGAGAATATTAGGTCCATATTCCTCAAGAAATACTAGGTTATGTTGCTTGGAGCTTCTGGCCCCAACCCTAATTTTAGTACTTTCCACAGAAGCCTTAAGTACAGTTTGGAAAATTTCATCTTCCTTTTTTTCTGCATGTGTCATGTTATTGTTTCATTAACATTGCCCTCATGGCCAATCACACTTTAACTCATGCTTGAATGAAGCTTATTTTCTCTGTAAGGCACATCACAGCCTTCTTGAATTTAGGAACACAAGACAGCATTTCAACATTATGGTTGGAGGCCAATTTTTAACAGCAAAATCATCAATAGAAGCAAGAAAAATGTATACAAATATGAAAACATGGTATTAAGTAGACCACATAAAAGATACTTTCTACATTATAGAAGGTGCTTTGTTCAACTTCAGCCAGGAAATGTTAAGTCCAATGACTCAATTTGCTTGCTGCTCTGTCCTTATCTACAAAAGACTGCAAAAGGGCCACAAGTATTGATTTGGGAGTTAAAAATGAGCAAATTCAAAAATATGCAAACTGCAAATAATGAAGATTAAATCTCTACATGTATCATAAAATATAACCACTAAACAAAAGATTATATTTATTTGTCCTTTTAAAAAAAGGCACAAAAGAATACTTCAAATTCTGATCTTGGAGGAAGCAGCAGTTTTGTGTTCCTTTTTGCTTTTGTATCCCAAGTGCCTAGCGCAATGTTTGGTAAACAGCAAATACATAAAGAAATTCTTAGAATAAAAATTTGTTGAGGACAGAGAGTATTTCAGATTTTCTTTTTTTTTTTTTTTGTCTTGGCAGGTGAGGATAGCATAATTTAGTAGAGAAAATACCAGTTTCAGAGTCTAAAACAACCTAGGAACATTTGAGTTTGAGTGCCATCTCTGAAAGAGTCCTATGGATATTGGCAAGTAATTTAACCTTTCCAAACATAAACAGTTATCTTATAATAAAAGCTACAAGGAAGACACATCTCTCATTGGTAGAGGCAAATTTCCTGATCTGAGTTTCTAATATCATTGAATCCAAAAGAGATAGTTATAGTTCTTATCCCGAGTCTGAGCATTTTACCTTGCACATATGCACACAATAAATTCTTAAATGCCCTCTTAAAATTGAATAGCATTGAATTGGTAGAAGCCAATAATAGGTCTCACAGAAAGAACAAAGAAACAAAAAACAACAATAAAACAGAACTGAAATAAATACTAGTAAAGAAGTTATTGCTGTACAAACAAATGCATTATAAGAGATCCATAATTCTCTTCTTTGGAGAAACTATGTGAGGCAATGCATAAAAAAAGATCAAGTTTTAAATTGAATCTGTAACTGACCCTCAGTTTTCTCAAATAATTCTCACAGTTTGCTTGTGTGACTCAAATAAGAAAATATGGGCAAAACAATTTGTGAACTTTAAAGTACTTTATAAACGTCAACTGTGAATCAAGCAATGAAGAGATAATATACCAAGGTGATGGCCATGGAAGAGGAAATGAGACTTTAAAATTTTTTTTTGGTGGAGTAGAAATGAAAGGAGTGATTGAAGACGTTGGTCTGTACTTTTAAATACTACATAGATCAAGGAAAATGAGAACAAAATGATGACTATTGAATTTGACAAGAAAGAGATCACTGATGAGCTTCTAGAGCACAATTTCTGCATAATGTTGGGAAAATAAGCTAGAATGCAAGAGGTCAGGGAGGAAATGGATGACTGAGGAAAGAGATCAGCAATTTCTAGGAACTGAGCAGTTAAAGGAAAAAGAGCATTATAAAAACTCGAAGAATGTTGTAGGGTCAAATGAAAGTTCTCTTCTTTAATATACATTTATACACAAGACATTTATTAGTGTTCTAAGATGAAGAGAAAGAAACTAGTAAAAAAGAGAAGACTGAAGATTCAATAGAAGAGAGAATTTTCACTTTTTTTCTTCCTTTGGCATTTATTCTAGTGATGTCTTCTTAGAATCGTATTTTTTAATACATGAAGCACAAGCATATAATTACAAAAGAAAACAATTATATTGAACTATAATAATTTATATATGGCAATAATGTTAGTGTACTCCCATTAAAAACTCCAGCTACAAAGGGGAAAGATAAATAGATAATAAGAGGAAACCAACAGAAATTGTACTTTCTTTGAGTATTTTTTCTGAACTATAAAATTTCTGTGTTGAAAGGGACTACAAAGGTCATTTAGCCCCAGTCATACCTTATGAACAATGTCCTGTTATGTTTTCATCTAGTCATTACTTTAATACTTTCACTAAGGGGAAATGCCTACTTGTGTAAGCAGTCTGTTCTATTTTGGGACACTTCTGATTGTTAGAATACTTTTTCCTACCATCTAATTCTTCCCTTTCTACAAATTTCCTTTCTACTATTTATTTTAGTTCTACCATCCAAAGTTAAGTGGAGTAATTCTAAATGTTCTTGTACGCAATTGGTTGTTGTTATTCAGTCATTTTTCAGTCCTATTTGGATTTTCACATTAAGTGACTTTTCCACTGTCACAGTGTCTAAGGCGAGATTTGAAGTCAGGAAAATCAGTCTTTCTGACTCCCATACTAGCCCTCTATAAATTGAGCAACTTAGGTGCCCTAATGGCCATTGACTTACATTACCATCAAATTTGGCAAAATGATGAAATATGAAGTGACTTCTGAGATAACTATTTTATAAGCTATCTTAAAGACATAGAGATACATTTAAAAATTTTTTCTGATTACAATAAATCACCTGACAATTTAAGCAATTAATAGGTTAAGTCCCATCAGAATTCTTGAATTGCCCCAACTCTCCTTCTATAAGAAATTTTGGATATATGCAACCAACATGCATATGTGGATATAGATGCTATAGAATGAAATGGTAAATTTCATTTATCAACTAATATGCATTTATTAAGGATTTATTATATACCAGACATAGTGCTAGGCACTAAGAATAAACAATTTTTAAAAATAAATCTGTCCTTGTGAAAATTATTTTTAATTGAGGAAAAACAAAGGAAATTGAACAATATATGTGTGTGTATGCAGCCATTCCTACAAGGATAACTAGAATTTAAGAGATTAGGCAAGATTTCCTGTAAAAGGTGGTATCTATGATGAGTTTCAATGTTAGTTAGGAATATTATGTAGTAGCGATGAAGAGAAAGTGCATTCCAGGCTTGTGAAAGAGCCATTCCAAAGTACTGGAAACTAGAGATAAAATGATGGGCAATAGGGACACAAAACCGAATGGACCATGGAAAATGAGAATGACAATGATATGCATTGGAAAAGGTAGCTAAGAGCCAGATTGTGAATGAATGAACCAAAATAGAGTCTCTATTTGATTCTACCAGAAAGTAGAAGTAAAAAGAGCTTGGTTAGTAGATAACGGACCTGTGCTTTAGAAATTTCAACTTGACCAAAGAAGAACTAGAGAACATTATGAAAAGCACAATGGACAACTTTGATATATTAAATTAAAAATGTTTTGAACAAATAAAACTATTATATTATCATTAGTATTATAACTTTGAATTAACCAAGGGAAGATACAAATATTTGGAGTAAAAGTTAAAAATGTTACTTAAAAATGAACCTTTTTATATTCTACTGACTTTAAGGACCTTTTTCATTTTTGTAAAGCAAAACTTAGTGGTAAATAATGTATTTTCAGATAGTATGGGAAAATACAGTCTCTTGTGTTTTATAAGTCATTACAATCCTGTTTAATAAGCTATATCAACAATCCCAATTTCTCATATACTCATTAATTGTTTTCCTTTGTATATATGAGTAGAAACATTCTCAATAATTAAAAAAGCAACAATGATAGAATATTGAAATCTTCATCCACATCTGAGTCCAAGCCTTGAGGACTCAATCAAAATTGTGTGAGCTTATGATGTTCCTATGAAAATAAAAAAATAACTATATATCTAGGGTCAAACAAGCATAAAAATCAACTTTGATACAGCTAGAACAGATATCATCTAAAGAAAGTAGAAAATAGAGTGCTTGAGAGAGTATTATAAAAAATTAAAGAATACAGGATGATGGTTTGAAGCAGTTTATTTTCTTTTTAATAAGCCAAGTCCATACAAAATTAGTTATTTTAGAGAGTTCCTTTGACCCATAACATTTCAAGCCTGGAGGAACTGGCAACATTTCTGTACTCTTGTCACTGAACCTTATGTGAATATAGATGTCCTTTATCTCACACAGCTAAAAAGCCTTTGAACCAAAATCATGAAGTTACAAAGGCCAGAAACTGGAATTTCTAAGGAAAACTAGAGAACAACATTCTTTGAGATAAGAGTTCATCAGTATATATTTTAACATGATGTGTTATAAACAATTGTCTGGGAGCATTCCTGTTAGATTTATCTCAGTGTCCTTTTGGATAGATTGGGAAAGATGACCATCATTTGACTTTTAATTCAATGTCTGGAATTGCCAGTTTTTCCAAATAGGGTCATGCAACTTCTTTGTTATTTTAACAGGTAATTTGACATTTCATTCCTTTCAGCCTGGTAAAAACACCCTGCTAACTCTTCCACTGCAGAATGATTTCATCTATAGAGACTTCAGATTGGGGTTTTTTTTTTCATTCTATGTCAGAATATTCCTTAGATTCTCCTGTCCATTTTAGTCATCCCGAGTCACCTAATTATCTCTCATACTAGCTTTCTTGAACTTGTCCTGAGATAGAACTAGATTAAAACACCTCCCAACAACTATGAGCCATAATACTCCCAAGACTTACTCTAAATTGCTCCCATTCCATAGAAATCTCCCCTCAAGAAACATGACATTTCCTACTCATGATTGCCATACAAAGGATTTTCAGCTGGTTTTAAGGACATATGACATGACAAGTTGAATAAATTGAGATTTTGCTAAAGCAAGCAAGTTAACTGTACACCTTCTGATCACCTATTTTGTCTAGTAGTTCTCAATATTTTTCTGTGGGCTCATTCCAAAATTATTAGAACATTATGACCATAGCCTTCTATTCTCCTTATCACTACAATACTGAATTCTAGGGTACAGAAGAATAGCTTTCTTCTCCTCCCCTAGCTGTATGGCTTCCTCATTCTCACCCACCTCAAAACTATTCTGGTTTAAGTCCCATTATGTTATCTGATTTCTTCATCTGGAAAATTAAGAGGTTGAACTAGACGAGCCTCTGAAATTGTTTTTTTTTTTTCAGTTTTAGATATATTATTTAATGATCTTAAGTGAGACCATTAAAACATAAGATGTCTGTAAGAGCATCTGTGGTGACAAGTATTTTTTTTTTAATAAAAACAAAAATAGACAAGCAAATTTGGACCAAGAGACCAACATATCGGGAAGCAGAAGAATCTTAATACAATATTGAATATAGCCGGCCCCAAAATTTCCCTTTTTCAACAGCCCTATTTTTTTAAACAGTTTTGATCTGAATTGCAATGAATCCTTTTGCTATTTTTAACATGAGCAGAGTAGAATCGTAACATTACAGTGTTACAGGATCTCAGACCCTCTAGCCTAAACCCTGCATTTTACCAATTGAGTTTGCCAGTTGAATAACTGGTCCAAGGTCAGACAAGTATTATATTATTACGTTATTGTTTACTTAATGAGTGTAGTGTTGGACATAGTTATACAAATCAATTTTTTCTTTCTTCTGACAACACATTTATTAATTAGTAGAAACAGACTAGGAAATTGCTGTTAATGAATAATAGCACACATTTTCAGTTGAATTAAGTTCTTAAGAACAAATTATAGCAATAAATTATAATTGTAAATTATATATATATTATCATATAATATATAACAATGATTTATCAAGTAGCAAGAATTAATAGATTGGGATTTTTCTTCCAATGTAAGCCCCTTGAGAGTAGGAATAATTTCAGAAACTCTTTCTGTACCAACCAGAAACTCTCAGGGTCTTCCCCTCCCAAACTGATTCTTTTCTGAAAGAAAACTATATACCACCTTTTGCTTGAATTTTGACTAGCCCTTAATTACTGAACAGATAAACTGAGACCTGGGAAATTACTTAGCATAAAAAAGTTAAGGGTCATCACCAATTGTCCTGATCGATGTCTTGCCACTGAATTCAGAATGGAAGAGATATGGAGGCTATCAATTTTGCACAGCTCTGCCTCTCTTAAATCCAATTCACTTGCAAGTCAAGACATCACCTTCCTGATGTCATTGGTCCCCATTCAAGAACAAAGGACAAACAACAACAATAATTACTTACATAATTTATATTAATGTACACATGTACACAGTTTTTGGTACATACTTTTCATTCAATAAATGCCTATTGATATACTGCTTTCATTGAACATGGTAGAGAAATCTACCAAATTCTTAAACTTTTCATTACCATAGATTAAAAAGAGGAAAAGCAAAAAAATAAAATAAAATAAAATAAAATAAAGAGAGGAAAAGCAGTGTGAGCAATCACAAAACGAACTTTTTTATTAATCACCTCCTATTTGCCAGGTATTGTTCCATGTGCTGGGTATGCAAAAAATAAAAAAAAAATCAAATCTTTGCTTTAGAGGAGACTACATTCTATTGGGAGAAGGAAAAATGGAAATTCTATATGTGCTAGATACATAGAAAAGGAAGTTTTAGGGGGAAAACACTAATAGCAGAGGGAGCTAGGAAAGGACTTCTATACAAGAAAGGATTTAAGATGAGTCCTGAAGATATCCATGGAAGTCAGAAGGTAAAATAGGACAGAATTTCAGGCATGAGTTCAGCTAGTGAAAAGACAGAATTTGAGGGATGCAGCCATGTGTACCAAGAACAGCAAGAAGGCAGGTGTTCCTGGGTCATCAAATACATGTAGGAAAGTAAAATAGAAGATTGGAAGACTAGGAAAGGGCAATATTGTGAGGGCTTTAAAAGCCAGAGCCTTTTGAATTTGTTCCCGGAGGTAGGAGCTACTAAGATTATTGAGTTGGGGGAAACGTGATCAGACTTGCCCTTTAGAAAAATTGCTTCTGAAGCTTATTAGGAGATCATTACGGTGGGGTTAAACTTGAGGTATGGAAATCAAAGAGAAGGCTATTGCAATAGCCCAGGGGTGAGGTAATGAAGGTTTGCACCAGGAAATAGCTATGAATTGGAGAAAAGGCTTCGGAAGACTAGGAATAACATTTGCACTGTCTATCATATAGGATTGTGTGGAAGACCTTTATAAATCCTAAGGGTCAATAGAAATAGACTTCATTACTGTTATATATAAAAGAAAATGGCACAGCCTTCATTTATACGGTCCTATATGTCCTAGGGTCAGAAATCTATCAATTAAGCACTATAGAGAGAATAAAAGCTTCCACATAACAGGATCTATATTATTTTTTGACTTTTCATGCCCAGCACATGGTATAATACCTACACACATAAAGTGCTTGATATAAACTTGATTATAATTTAATAGTCTCAATAAGAGCAGCTCAACAGCACAATGGATAAGGACTTGGAATCAGGAAGACCTTATCTCTGTAACACTGGGCAAGTCACTTATCTTATTTGACTCACTTTCCACATGGGTGGAATGAACTAAAGAAGCAAATGGCAAACCATTCCAATATCTTTGTCAAGAAAATCCCAAATTTGAATCACAAAGTCAGACACAATTAAGATAACTAAATAAAAAAACAAGATGCTTAAGTATATTTAATATAACCATAATGTATTTAAAATTTGATTCAAAAATAAGTTGAAGCATTTTGGTTCATGGAATTTGGATAAATAAAAGAGAAGCTATTGGTGCTTTATTTTAGTCTAAAAACTGTCACAAAGAGCTTGTTTATCTGATGGCTTGGTCTGTCATATAAAAAAGTAGGAGTTTGTTCTAAATGGCAATCTTTGCTCTGTCAAAGCACAGTGATTTAGGCCGGCACATTTATATCACACTATACTTAAAAGTTTCAGCCACTGGTTAAATAAAACTACTAAATCTTAACTTTTCTCTCTCTTTTTTAAATGATATGTTTGAATTTCCAAGCTCATGTGTTTGTACTCATGAAATCTGCTGACCCAGGAACCATTTCTATTTTCATCTGTCTTAAAAAATAGTATTTGCTTTCTCTTTCTGTAAAACTCTTTTCAACAACTGCATGTAAAACTAGACAAGACTAATTCAAACCAAAATAATTCGTAGTTTAAAGAAATTGGTACAGTGTCTCAGGTAAAATTTAACTTTACTTATTACTAAAAAAAATCAGGGTCTGCATTTAAAATCCTTCAGAGAACACTATGCTTTAATCAATACTAATAAAATTTAATCAATAAATCAAATGCTTTAAATGCTCCCATTTAAAATAAACAGATTTAAATGAAATTATAAATAATTCTTATCCAGTCAGTAAAGGAATTTCCTGAAGGATTTTTGTTGTTATTATTTGGTTTGTTTATTTTATTCTGTTTTTTACCAAATATATTTGTATTAACCTAGTTTGAATAATTATGTTTTTTGCAAGTTAAAAGACTTTTTTATGAAATATATCCTATATTTCAGACTCCTCACTAATTCTTTTTGATACCATTGTGAAATACTAATACCATACTGTGAAATACTATATTTGAATTTTTGTAGTTATCTCTGAAAATAAGCTCTGATCTCTATGTCAAAGACTCTAAACTGATGTTATCTATCTATCTACCTACCTATCTATCTATCAATCTATCTATCATCTATTTGTCTGACTAGATCTATCTATTTCACCAGATCATGTCACTGTCATGAGAAATATTGTAGAGTGGATAGGAAGCCAGCTTTGGAAATGGGAAGTCATGGATGTAATACTCCTTTTTGGTGTATATTGGGTGGGTGATACTAGGAAAGACACAATCCCTGATAGATAATTGTATTCATGACCTGAACACTGCAGTCAAAAACATCTTTCCCATTAGGAGGAAATGGAAGACAAATAGTGAACACCAATGATGTGAATATCTCTAACAATATACAAAATGAAAGAATTGTTTTTATAGCAGTTCAGATGGTAATTTAAATGAATTAATTAGCAACATTTATCAGCTTTGCACTAATACTTGGGACAATAAAGCAGACTGTTAAAATAAATTACAAGCATTTAAATTCAGGATTCAAGCAGTAAAATAAAGTTGCATGGACTTCAAAATAAATTTAGATGATCAGCTGTTTTGTTGTATGCAGGATGAACTTGGTGTTAAAGATCTTCTTTTTCATGTACTATATGGGTTAAAAAAAATAAAGATTTTTATAAGTTGAATTACCTCTTTTAATGTATAAATCACCATTTATGCCAATGACTCTCAAATTTATTTATTTTGCTCCAAGTCTTTTGCTGACCTCTAAAGATGCCTTTCAGACATCTCAAACTGGATGTCCAATAGACAACTTAAATTTAATAAGGGGAAAAAAATTCTCCTTTCCCATTACTATAAAGGCCATTACCTCATCCTCCAATTATCTCAGGCTCACAATGCAGGTATCACCCTAGACTCTTCAGTATCTCTCAGCACTACCTCCATCAAATCTGTTGCCAAGAACAGTCAAGTTCGCCTTTATAAGGTTTCTTTTATGTGCCCCTTTCTCTCTTCTGATAATGCTGCCATTCTAGTGCAGATCTAAATTACATCCACATCAACCCCTTTACTCAATAAACTTAGTAAACGCCATTGGCTCCCTATTGCCTTCAGGATCAAACACAAAATGCTTTGTTTGGCAATCAAAGACCTTCAAAATCTATTCCTTGCCTACATTTTCAGTATCTTCTTATGCTTTTAGTCCCAATATATGACACTGGTCATTCCACAAGTGAAACTATTTCTAGACTCCAGGTACTTTTTCTGGTTGTATTCTATGTCTGGAATATTCTCCCTCCTTTTCAAAATCTAATCTCTCTAGCTTACATAAATCTCAATGAAAATCCATTCTTTAAGGAGCCTTTCCCAGCTTCCCTTAATTTCAATGACTTTTTTCTGTTAATTACATATCCTATCTTTCTTGCATATAGCTTGTTTTTTGGTGGATATATGTGCATATATTTATATATGTATATATTATTTACACACATGTATAGATATGTATATATTTGTTTGCATATTTATCTTCTATATTAGATTATAAACTCCCTGAGGGCAGGGACTATCTTGTGCCTCTTTTTGTATCTAAAGCAATTAGCACAGTTCCTGGCACATATAAGTGCTTAATAAATGTTTGTTGATTGATTGATATAATGTATTCTTGGGGTAGTTTTCACAGATCCTTTATTACATCCAAGTTAATGGTACATTTTGTTTGTTTGATTTTTTTATCAAATCCCTCTCCTCAGCCAGGATTTGCCTGTATTGTTTTGTATTATCATTCCCTGTCTCTTCAAATACTGCTCTCTTATCTCTGTCCATCAAATACAACACTTGAAGTTATTTAAAAGCTCAAGTGGTTGCCTTTATCAATCTCTTTGAACTACTACTTGAGTTCAAAGAGACACCAAAATTCATTTAATTTGATCCTGCAATTCAAGAATCTCTTCTACACTACTCTTCAAAAAAAATCAATCAGCAAGCATTTATTAAGAGTCCATTCTATTCTAGACACTGTAATCAGTACAAAACTGACTAAATAAAGCAATTTCAAAAGAGAAAGAATACTAATACCAGAAGAGAAGTCAGAATAGAGCATGTCTAAGAAGTTCGTTGGTTATATTTTTTATATTATTATTTATTTTTAACATTTAAAAAATTGCATCCCAAATTCTCTTCTTTCTTCCTGAGCTTTCCTCCTTCACAAGACAAGAAATGTTATTTTTCTTTTAGTGTATAACATTTTTCATCATGAGTTCTTTGTAATTCTATTGGATTATTTTGTTAATCAAGGTAATTAAGCCTTTTACAACTGACCATCATTATACTGTTACTATGAAAAATGATCTTCTGATTCTGCTTACTTTCCTCTGCATCAGTTCATATAGATTTTTCCCCATATTTTGCCTGAAATCATCCCCCTCATCATTTCTTATAGCAAAATAATATACAATTACAATCATACAGGGCGATTAGTACAACCATTCCACTGATGAGCATCCCCTAAATTTTCAATTCTTCGATCACAAAGAGTTGCTATATTTTTGTATGTATAGCTCCTTTTTTCTTTTTCTTTGATCTCTCTGGGATTCAGAGTTAGTCATTGTATTGCTAGGTTAAAGAGTATGCACAATTTCATAAATCTTTGATATCATTCTAAATTATTATTCAGAATTTGTTGGACTAGTTCATAATTGTACCAACAGTTCATTAATATATCTATTTTTTCTCATTCCTACTAGCATTTGATATTTCTAATAAGTATGAGATGATGCCTCATAGTTGTTTTAATTTTCATTTCTCTAAGTAATAATGATTTAAAATATTTTTCATATGCCTACAGATGATTTTGATTTCTTCTGAAAACTGCTTGTTCATATCACTACACATTTTATCAGTTGAAAAAATAGCTCTTATTTTAATTTGATTAAGTTCCCTATATATTTGACAAATTAGGTCTTTATCAAAGAAACTTCCTCTAAATTTTAACAATATTTGATTGTTCATGGTACCTGTTATCAAAATGTAATTTCCCTGATTATCTTTTTTATTAGATCAATTTTTGTTTTTGCTTCTCTGAAATAATCTTTGCTATGCTTGCCTTTAAAAAAAAATTCTGCTACCCTCTATAATAGATTTTACTACATCTCCTTATTTTAACTCTGTGTGTTTCTCTTTTATTTCACGTTGTTGTTTGTCCTTCATTTCTCAAAGAAGACCATGATATCAGGGAGGGAATGCTGTGACCTTCAAGTGAAATTAATTTAAATGAGGGAGTGTTGCTCAAGGTCATCTGCCTCACTTTTCCCTCCAGAGTCATCTGCATCCAGTAGCCAAATATGGACTGGGAGGATTGAAGATGGCCCTGGATAATAACTGGAATAGAACAAAAGTTGAAAGTAAAATAAATTATCAGTAATAATCATGATATTAAAGGACTTTAGCTCTTTTTGGGAATATAATTTATAGGAAATATTTGTGGGAATGTGATTGGGTCACAACCAAAAGTAATTTGCTTGTTAACAACATATTGGGTTCATATTTCTAAGCTATTTTGATAAGTACTTCTATTTTATGGGTTAGTTCATCTCATTCATATTTGTACTTATGATTACTGTTTATTTCTCTCCTCTTTTCTTCTGTTTATCCTTTTTTTCCTCCCCCTTTCTCTGAGTGTGTGTGTGTTTGTATCCTGTTTCTCCTCTAAAGTTTATTTTATTTCTAACCATTGCCCACCATAATCTCCCAATTAAGAGACAGAAAAAAGGAAAAAGGAAAGGAAAGGGAAATAAAGGCAAAGCAAGGCAAGAGAAAAATTGAAATCTGGATTGGAAAAAAATATATAAGACACATTTAGTGTATTGTTATAGAAAAGGTATTCTTATAAAGCAAAAGTCCTATAAGTATCTTAAGATCATAATCTATTCTCTTATGTGTTTTCCAAGTACCTGTTAAAATGCATATTTCCTGCCTTCTGAATACAGCCAATATTTGTTTACTAGATTAGATGTACAGACACTGGACAAAGCAAAAATACATTTTTCAAAGGTAAAGCCAAAGTCACCTAGTTTTTATTTTATCTTCAAAGAAATTCATGGGGGATAAAGGGATTACACAAAGAAATAATACTTGCTCATATGAAGCAAGATATATTTTCAAGAAACATGGGGAAAGAAAAAGATGAGAGGAAAAGAATTTACTTACACAATCCCAAGTAATCATATATTTAGAGCTAGAAGGAACCTTTGAATTTATTAGCTCAACTGCTACCATTTTGCAGATGAGACAAAGAGTGGAGAGATGACTTGATCCAGCTCACATAAGTAGTAAATTGCAGAACTGGGATTGAAATCTGGACCACAGGCTAGACATCCCAGCTCCCTTTCCTTTGGACCCTGATAGCACCCACATAGCTTCCTTTAAAGAAATGATTTAAAAAAAACAAAACAAAGTATATTTGACAAATGCTGTGAATATGCAAATTAAGTAACTGGTTTGCTTAATGCCTTTTTCAGTCTTTTTCAAACAGTGCTCTGAAATGCTGCATGGCTTAAATTTGAAATGTGGGCAAGATGGGGAGAGAAAGAGATTTATGTAGCATTTACTGAGTTACCTTTACTCATGCTCAGCTTTGACAGTCTTTTCCTGCAACTGCATGGAAGCATCTTGGGATGAATAAGTAATTTGCAAATATGTGAGTCAATAAAGAAAAAAATGCCGAGTTGCAGACTGATAATGGAAGTTACAGGGGTTATAAAATATCATATATTGCATTGCCATTAAGACAAGGGAAAGACGGGAAACTATAAATAATCTCTGCCATTTTTTAAATGAAAGGGATGATTTTTTAAATGTTCCTTCTCAAAACCCAAGCTCCCTAAAATCTAGCTGTACCTTTTCTAAAGTTTTTTCTATATAATCAACAGCCAAACAATTACCACGTTAAATAGAAAACCACTAAGTAACAAGGTTGATTTTACTCTGAAGAGGAAAATAAATCCCAATCCTTAGTATTTCTGAAAGGAGTTAAAGGTCACATCCTGCAACTGACAGAAGTGGGATAATAAAAGACTTTGTACCAATGTCCAAATTAGTAGTTACATAATTAAAATGTTTAGACTCTAAAGAGATAAGTTAATTATAGCATAGAACTGGAAAGAAAATTAAAGAAGTCAAGTTTTTTAAAATTTGTTTTGTTTTGTTTAAATTCTATGAATTCAAAAAGGAAAAGGATGGAAGCCCAGGGGAGCACAGGAAAGAGTGGGAAGAAGAATATAGTAGAACAGCTACTATTAACCTGCAGTCCAAAGATTCCCAATGTCCTCATGGAGAGGTCTCCCTAGGTACATGACTTTGAATGGGAGAAAAAATAAATAGGAGGACAAAAATACCTTTAGTTCACTATAATTAATTTCCTTTGTAATTTTTTCATTTCTATTTTATGCATTTAAATGCATTTCTCTGAAAGTGAATCCATAAGCTTCCCGAGATCACCAAGGAATGAATGACATAGAAGGATAAGAAATTTCCTTATAAGAATGTAGAGATTCTGCATGTTGCTTTTCAAAACTTTTTTGTTTTCAAAACATTTGCTGTACATACATTATACATACAGATTTGTATGTGTGTGTGTGTGTTTAAATAGAGATAGATAGACAGACAGACAGATAGATAGACAGACAGATTCCTTGTCATTATTGTAAGTAGGAGAGAAACTCACACTATAAAGCATGTTGGTTCAGACCATTGATTTTATCACCAGTGTAGAGATTTCTTAGTGCAGAAACTCCCTAGTTTGCTTCCAATCCGATCAGCAACTTGCTTGTATTTTATGTAGTCTTAGAGAGTTGTCTTTCAGAAGCATAAGACAAAGGTCCTTGAGGAACTGAAGGTAAACTCTATGTATGTGTGTGTAGGTCGATATAGAAGTTGAAATAATAATTAAATTGGGTTTTGGGGGGAGAAGAGAGAGGACATAATATTATAGAGAAATCAAATAATAATAGGGCAAGAAATTTCAGACTTTAATCTTCAGATCATAGCGGGAAAGGCACAGTGACCTTGGAAGAGGCTGCTCCTACAACTTGGAACAGGTTTACAGTGGATCTATCTTTATTTCTAACTTCAAGGAAGTTTTGGGATAGGGTGTGGGATGCAAGAAGATCTGGCATTTTAAGTGTCTGGCTTATAACAGTAGAATTGACTCCTAAATCCAACATCACAGATATAGAAGCCGTTGATTGAGACTGGAAATTTCAAGCTTGGAAGCCTTCAAAAATAAAAGATTCTAGATGTGAGTAATTTTAGAAAAATGGAAGGGAAGAAAGATAAACATAGCAGGTAGGAGGACAGAATAAAGTTACGCATAGCTATCAATTTGGAAGAGGAAAAAAACACTACCCTTAAAAAATTCAAAGGTTTTTCCCTCACCCATATTATATCATCTACTTTAATGGGTTGTACAAATGTATTTGTGGTAAGACATATTCATATTATCATTTAAAAATTATAAATACAGTGATGCTCACTCATATCCTCATTAATGTAATTTCACTAAGAAAAAACAAAACAAAACAAAACATATAACTCTAGCCCTAACCCTCATATATTCTTAGCTTTTGATGTGGTCTCTCCTTCAATTTTTAATTCTGATCCTTTGGGAAATGGTAGCAAGATATTTTCTTTTTACAGAAGGATATAGAATTTGTATTCTAATGACAGATCAAAGTTCAGGCCTCTAGTTTAGACTCGATTATTTCAATAGTGCCATAATATTCCAAAGATCTTCTGTATGATCTTTTAATTTATCATATTATATAACAAAAGTATAAAGGTGCTCAGCATGTAAGCACCATAAGGTCAGATCATCTTTATCAGCGCCATTTTCATGAAAGCTTATTTAATAAGATATGTTATTTCTTGCTTCTCACAAACATAAGGAAGGTTTAGAAGGTTAATTGATGGGTAGGAAGAAGAGAATTTAGATTTTTATTTATAGAAAAAATAAAACTAAAGCAAATGGTTATGGTGGTGCATTGTAAGATAATATTCAATAAATACATAATCTCATATTCTCTGATTACATGATATATTATATTTCATTGATTTAATTTATATTTAAATTTGATGCCAGGATTGAGGAGCTAGTGATTTTCTCATTGTGATATTTTGGATAGACCATATCTAGAGCACTGTGTTCACTTCTACATACTGGGTCAAGTTAAGTTAAAAATATTTATTAAATGTCCATTATATATTAGGTACAGTGCTAAATGCTTTTCTGTACAAACAAGACATAGATAGAATATATTGGATGTGATCTTAAAGGGAATGCACTAGCAGTAAGGTAGATAGGAAAAGTCTCCTTGTATAGTTTTAAGCTTTAGTTAGGGAGAAAAGGAAGTCAGGGAAACTAGGAGATCAATCCTCCAGGGCTGGAGGACAACCAGTAGAAATGTGCAGGCTCGGGAGATTAGAGCATCCTTGAGAAGAACATCCCTGAATCCCAGACTATGTAGAGACAAGTAAGGTATGAGTTAACTGAAAACCTAATAATGTTTCAGGTCATGAAGAGCTTTAAAAGTTAAAGAGAGGATTTTATGTTTGATGTAAGAAGTAATAGAGAACCACTGAAGTTTATATGAAGGGTGATGACATGGTCAGACTAGTACTTTAGGAAGATCAATTTGATAGATGAGTTGAAGATATACTCAGATGGAGAGATGAGTCAGGTGTGTCAACTGGAAGAAAATTAAAATAGTAGAATGGAGGAAGAGTCAGATGGCAGAAAGGGGCATCTAAGACAAATATTGCAAAAGTATTACCAATAGGAATTTGTAACAGATTTGATATGAGGGAGTGAGAAAAAGTGAAGATTCAAGAATAAACTTGAGGTTTAGGGTCTGATTAACTGGGACAATGGCCCATGGAATTGGAGGGGAATAAAGAAAACACACAAGTTTGATTATGAGTCCTGAGTTTAAGATGACTATTGGAAATCCAGTTTAAATGTTTAATAGATAGTTGGAGATGCAATCTAAATTTTATGATAAATATTGATAATCTGGAGAACCTCTCAATGAGAGCAATTAGAATGATCAAGTGCCTCCATTTCATGATATGTAAGGATTGGCTTAAGGAAACTGAGGATATTTAGTCTGGAGAAGAGAAAATTTGGGGGAGGTAGAAAGGAAGATAGGGCATGATATCCCCCCAAATTAGAAGCATTATGCAGAAGAATGTTGAGATTTTCATCTGCTAACCTCAGAAGGGCAGAGCTCAGAGCAATGTTGTAAAACAAGAAATTCATATGTAAGATAGGTAAAACAACTTTTGGGAGTAATTAGAGCTATTGGTAAGTACATGGGGCTATCTTGATAGATAGTGGGTTCCCTCGCCTAGTATGTTATTAAGCAATGTCTGGAGAATAACTTGACAGACTCTTAGGTGTTGTTTAAACTAGATGGACCCTAAGCTGCCTTTTATCACTAAGATTCTCAAATTCTGCCAAGTCTTCTTAGTTTTTCCACTGGTATTTACTGAGTGTGTTTTGCCAAATGATAAGTGAAAATAATAAAATTAATATTTATGAGTATATAAAGAGTGGTGGTTTTTCTTTCTTGATTTTATTTATCCTAAGCAAAATCACAGAAGATTTAGTTTCCCATCAAGACATTTTAATTTAATAGAGACCACAAAGACAAGTACCAATAGCTATAGTGGAAAACAGAATATGAAGCAAAGGAAAAAATGAGCAAAATGCTAGTGGTTTTCAGAGTTGAGAGAAAAAATAATTGTAATATATAGGAAAATACATCTGCTAAATGTATTAAAGAATAATAAGATATATGTGTATTTATGTGTGTATATAAGTATATATGAAAATATATAATATTCATGACTTTATGAATGAATATATATATATATATATATCTTTAAAGTTTATAAAATGTTTTGTATATGTTATAAAATTCACCTGATCCAAAATCCCCTGTGACTTTCTGTTGTCACTGTAATAAAATATAAACTTCCTTATATGATTTTTGAAGTCCTTAACAATAGAACTCCTAGTCTAATATTATAGGCTTTTAAAAATTAGTCTTTTTCATATGTGCCACATTGCAGAAAATTAGCCTATTTCCTATGATATTCTATTTCCTGTATCCACATCTTTGGGAACTCTGGGCCCTGAGTATGGAACATGGAATTCATAGCTTCCTTCAAAGCTCAGCTCAGTCAGATGTCAAATCCTATAGGTAACTCACCTTAATTTATTCTGGTGCTATTTAATAAGCTTACTCTGGAAATTTCTTCACAGAATGCTTTTCTTCCTTCCTTCAATAGAATCTTAGTTCTTTGAAAGCCGGGGTCTCTTCCTTCCTTCTTTCTTTCCCTTCCTTTCTCCCTCCCTCTCTCCCTCTCTTCCTTCTTTTCTTCATTTCTTCCTTCCTTCTTCCTTTCTTTCTTCCTACCTTCTTACCTTTCTTTTTCTTTCCTTTCTTCCTTCCTTCCTTCCTTTCTTCCCTTTCTTTCCTCCCTCCCTCCAACCCTTCCTTTCTTTCTTTCCTTCCTTTCTTTTTTTTTCTTCCTTCCTTCCTTTCTTCCTTTCTCTCTTTCTTTCCCTCTTTCTTTCTTTCTCCTTTTCTCTTTTGGTTTTTGTAATGTAATGTAATACAAGGTAAATACAGAACACAGTAGGCTCTTAATAAATATTATTAAATTGAATTAATTACATTATCTAATTTGAGCCTTAAACAACAAACTGATGAGGTAGAAATTATTAGTATCATTAACGTTCACTCTTTTATGGATAAGGAAATTATACTAAGGAAGGTTAAATAGTTTTCTATACACATAGCCACTAAATGGCAGAGGTAGAATTCATAACCATGGCCTTCCCATATCAATTGTAATCCTTAGTGTACAATTTACATTTTTCAAAATTGGCTGGGGTTTTAACAGGTAGAACTATAGAGGAGGGAATTCCAGGTGAAAAAACAACATGAGCATAGTGGAAGGGATAGAAAAGTGCATGGTACATGGAAAAGAATGAATAGGTCCTTTGGATGACCTTACTAGTACTCAAAGTGCAACTTTGGGAATTGAGTTCTAGATTTAAGGATGTGTTTAGGGCAATATTTCAACTGCCAGGTTGGAAGAAAAAACAAACAAAAAAAAACTTTTATTCCTAGGTTCCCACAGAAAATGAATAATAGGATCACAGCAAACCCTGATGCTATAAAAATTATAGCTTTAATAGGAAACCTAAGAGTAAAAAAAAAAACCCAAGCCTGTCCTTTATATCTTCATATCTAAAAAGACATTTACATAATTTATTGCAAAAGACAAAATGAAGTAGATGATCATAGTATCAGAAATAGAATAGCTCTTAACCCCCAACAAATCGTATCCCTTCATTTTACAGATGAAGAAAATATTTTCAAAGAGAGGAAGGTATTCATCCAATGTCACAGAGTTATTAAGAGGAAGAAGGAAGACTGAAACCCAATCCCTTGATTCCACATTCATCACTTCTTTTACTAGCTGGTTTTTTTTCTGGCAGAAGAATAGTCTTAAGTTACTTGAAAATATTTCAAAACTCTTAACTTTATGGCTTGAAGTGAAAATAAAGGAACAAATCTGTCTATAAAGTGAAATGAGGACTGTGACAATGTGTTTGTTTTCATCTGGTCTAATTGAATTAAGTCTGGTGTATCCATTTTTATATTTGTTTTTTGTTAGGTAATGCGGCTCTTGGGATGCAGCCATCTTTGTTGTTAGAGTATGTTTGCAACTTATGATGCACTTCATTGGCTTTGGAGGGAGCAATAAATTCACAGGGAGTCTAGTGGTTTGGAATGGAGCTGTATTTACAGGGAGCTCTGCCTTTCTAATGCCATTAAATATGACATAGTTTCCTAAAAGTGGTCATCATGATTCTCAAAGACAAAAGGGTCATTTTTTTTAAAATCCAGAAAATGATTTCCAGTCTTCACTCTGAGATAAAAAAAAAAGTTGAAAAGAAAAACCTAACAGACGTCATCCACAGGGTTACTCCTTCTTAGGATGATTTTTTTTTCAAACTGCCCCTAATTGCTCTTTGCATTGAGAGCTACATTCATGAATGTGTACTCATCAGAGAGTGAAGAGCACTGTGACATTTTCAAGTTTGACTAAGTCAACTAGCATCCGTTGCCATGACATTCAGAGAGGAGAGTCCAGGGAAGACAGAGCTGCTTTTCATTATCTATTGTAAGATGTCAGTGAGATTAACATGTCTGGGCATAGGCAGATGAAAAGACAGTGAATGTCTCATCAAAGAACTATAAAGGAATATGAAACATGAAAGTAGAGCTCCTGCTTAATTCTACAGGCAAAATATGAAATGTGTAACTCAGGTGTATATTTCTTTAATAATTAAAAAGCACACGGTGTACTTGATTCACCCTTTGCTTATATGAGAGATCCCCATATGGGTGAGTAATGCCATAGTACTTCCCTATTGCCAACTTTCCCCTCCACTATTCAATATCTTATTTCCAGGTTGTGTGGAATACTGAAGGCGCTATAGATAAATCTGTGCCATTTATACTTTAGCTCAGCAGCATGTGATGGTTCACTCGTCATAGAAGTTAGTCAAGAAATTGGAAAGAATCCCAAAGATGAGCTAGAAAACTATTTTAAATAGCCACTTACAGGAGTGTATGAAGCATGTACTACATGTACCACTGGCCCCTAGAATATCATCAGCCCCTCTTCTATTTTGCCTTATCTTCATATATGAGGAACTCTTGAACGGGAAAGGCCCTAATAATTATCTGGTCCAATACTCTCATTTTTAAAGTTTTTTATTCTCAAAACATATGCCTAGATAATTTTCAACATTCATCTTTGCAAAACCTTGTGTTTCAATTTTTTCTTTCTCCCTTCCCCCACCCACTCCCCAAGACAGCAAGAAATCCAATATATTTTAAACATGTACAATTCTTCTACACATATTTCTACATTTATCATGCTGTACAAGAAAAATTAGATCAAAAAGGAAAAAAATGAAAAAAGAACAAAGTGCGAGAAAGCAACAATTAAAAAGGTGAAAATACTATGTTGTGATCCACATTCAGTCCCCACAGTCTCTCTCTAGGTGCAGATGATTTTCTCCATCAGAAGTTCATTTGACTGGTCTAAATCACTTTATTTTTGAAAAGAGCTACATCCATCAGAATTGATCATCACATAATTTTTCTATTCCCATGTATAATAGTCTCTATTTCTGCTCATTGCACTTAGCATCACTTCATGTAATTCTCTCCTGGCCTTTCTGAAATCAGCCTTCTGATTGTTTCTTATAGAATAATAATATTCCATTACATTCATATACCATGACTTATTTAGCCATTCCCAAATTGATGGGTATCCACTTAGTTTCTAATTTCTTGCCACTACAAAAAGGACTGCAACAAACATTTTTGCACACATAGGTCATTTTCCCTCTTTTAAGATCTTTTTGGGATACAGGTCCAGTAGAGACACTACTGTATCAAAGGGTATGCACAGTTTGATAGTCCTTTGGGCATAGTTCCAAATTACTCTCCAGAATGGTTGGATCAGTTCACAATTCCACCAACAATGTGTTAGTGTCCCACTTTTCCCACATCCCCTCCAACATTCATCATTATCTTTTCCTGTCATCTTAGCCAATCTGAGAGGTTGTCTTAATTTGAATTTCTCTAATCAATACTGATTTAGAATATTTTTTCATATGACTAGAAGTGGTTTCAATTTCTTCATCTGAAAATTGTACATATCCTTAGACCATTTATCAACTGGAGAATGGGTTGTATTGTTATAAATTCGAGTCCATTCTTTATATATTTCAGAAAGGAGACCTTTTTTTAGAACCCTTGGATGTAAAACATTTTCCCCAGTTTACTGCTTCCCTTCTAATCTTGTCTGCATTGGTTTTGTTTGCACAAAAAAATTTTCCAATTTTCCCAGCAATTTTTGTCAAATAGTGAGGTCTCATTCCAGATCCCAGCAATTTTTGTCAAATAGTGAGGTCTCATTCCAGAAGAAAAACAGAAGAGTTCTTTGGTTTATCAAACATTAGATTACTATAATCATTGACTATTGTGTCTTGTGAACTTAACCTATTCTACTGACTACCTACTCTCTTTTTTAGCCAGAACCAAAAGGTTTTGATGATTGCTGCTTTATAATATAGTTTTAGGTCTGATATAGCCAGATCACTTTCACTGGCAATTTTTTTCATTAAATCCCTTGAAATTCTTGACCTTTTGTTCTTTCAGATGTACTTTGTTGTTATTTTTTCTAGCTTTGGATGTGCATCACCATGTCCTATTTGTTATGCTGAGTTCAGGGGCTCACTATTTGCCCTTTGTAGTTGCATTGGATGTCTCACAGTTAGTCTGCTGACTCACTGACTTCTGAACCAGAACAGAGTAGTGAATGCTGCTGTATTTTGGCTAAGAGCCTCCCAGTAGATTCCCCCTACCACCACACATAGGCTACTCCTTCCCCGGGTCCCTATGCTGCACCTGAGCTCAGCTGCCCCACCCACCTCTCTCTCTACCCTTCCTCCCCATTTCTGATTGAGACAGACCTTTTTCTGACGTTCTTCTAAAATAGCTTCTACTCAAAATTTGTTATGCTCTAAATATTCATAGGTTCTGTCACTCCAAAACCAGTTCAGAGGCTTGATTGGATCTCGATCTGAGAGAAATCAGGAAGAGCTCAGACAAAAACCTGTCTACTCTTCACCATTTTAGCTCTGTCCCCAATACCCTCATTTGTAATAGGAAAGCAAACCAAAGTCCAGAATAGATTTAAGTGGTTTACCCAAGTTCAAAAAAAAGTAAATTGTAAATCTATAATCAACTCAGATCCTGCCTCCAGATTATTCTGTTACTGAAAATGTAATTGTATTTTTCATATCATCGCTATTTCTTAATAAAAAGGAAAATTAGGGACAAAGGCTCAAACAATTGTAATTAAATTTGAAAAGCAAATATCTGAAATACTTGGATACAATTGTGTGGAGAAACAGTTAACATTTCATGTACAAAAATAAACATTCTAAATTGTGTATTAAATTTTATTGGGATCCACGAATGATAAGTCCACATTTTATTGACACAGCTAGGTAGGTGATACAGTATAAAGTTTTGAGTTTGGACTCAAGAAGACCTGGGTATGAAAATGACCTCAAGTACAAGTAATTTCCCTTCATTTATCTTTGTTCTCAGTTATGTCAACTATAAAATTATATTTGGGTATAATTATGTTATCTGTGTGGTTGTTGTTAAGAACAAAGGAAATAATATTTTGTAAAGGGTTTAGCAAGGCACACAATAAGCACTATAAAAATGTTTGTTCCCTTTCTGTTTATCTTCTTCTGAAGAGGTTTCTAGCTTCCTTCAAAGTCTAGCTCTGGCACTGCTCTCAAGTCAAAGCCTTTTCTAACCTCTATCACCCAGTTACTGTTTCTCTATAGGTTTTGAAATTATTTTATATTCCTAAATATACTTAACTATACACATGTTGAATGTCCCCAGTGGAATGTAAGCTCCTTAATGATAGGAGCTTTATTTTGTGTTCCTATTTCTAATGCCCATAACACTGTTTTGTTACTTTTTTTTAATTTTAAAGCTTTTTTATTTTCAAAACATATGCATAGATAATTTGACAACATTGACTCTTGCATAGCCTTGTGTTTCATATTTTCTCCTCCTTCCCCTCACCCCCACCCCAGATGGTAAGCAATCCAATATATATGTAAAACATGTTAAAATGTATATTAAATCCAATATGTATAAGCATATTTATACAATTTTCTTGCTTTACAAGAAAAATCATATTTAAAAAAGAAAGTAAATGAGTAAAAAAAACAAAATACAAGTGAACAACAACAAAAAGAGTGAGAATGGTGTATTATGATCCACACTCAGTTTCCACAATCCTCTCTTTGGGTGTAGATGGCTCTCTTCATCACAAGATCATAGGAATTAGCATCAACCATCTCATTGTTGGAAAGAGTCATGTAGAACACTGTTTTTATGTTATAGTTACCTAATAGTTGCTTGTTAAATTGACTTGAATTTATACATGCACTGAAAATAAAATGGGGAAGAACTAAACTCAGAAAAGGTTCTGCTTGGGAAATTAGAATTACCTCCAATTTTCAGACAAGTAAATTGAAATGGAATGGGTTATTTACGGGAAAATGCCTGATGAGGAAAAAAAGTTAAATTCCCTCAGGAAATCATGGCTACCATTTGAGAACCAAGATCAAGAGGAGACATATGGTGATGCCATTCAGAATTTTGAGAAATGTCAGTTTTAGAATTGACATGATACTATAGTCAATCAGCTCTTTGTCATGTCAACATTATGGAAGAAATATATCCCTGATGAATGAATCAGAATCCTGGTTATTGTGAGTCTATCTATAGAGCTCAGAGTCTATCTCAGAAGACCAACAGCCCAAATGAATGATCTAGTCAACCATACCTAAACTTTCCTAAGCTGCCTAAGCCACTTCTCATTCTGTACCTGTATTATTTGCTGTTCACTATTGCATAGATTCCATCACAGTCCTGGGAATCATGATGACAGTAACATGTAAGTTGATAGCAGAGTGGTATATCCCTTTGTTAATTTTATTAAAAAGACTAGCTTTGCCCTGAGTTTTCTCATTTTGTGACTGGAAATAAATATCCTCAACATGTCATCATAAAAATTCCATCCTGTAACACATTAGCTGTCACTGAGAGATCAGTTTCACTGTCTAAATCTGGGTGGTATAGGAAGCTTCTGGTAGGCATCTCTATGCCATTTAAAAGGAGGTTGTATTAATAACATTTTTTTCTCACACTAGACTCTGAGCATGTTAAATTTAAACTCCACTTGCACATATTAATTTTGTTTTTAAGTATGTCATAGGATCATGGATTCAGATCTGGAAGGGACTCCAAAGACCATCCTAGTTCAAATTCCTCATTTTACAGTTGAGAAAATTGGGGCCACAAGAAGTGCTAATTTGGTCAAGGTCATACAATAAAGGTTAGTAAATGGGATTAGAACTGACTCCTCAGTCTGTTTTTTTTTTTCTATTACACTATGCTATATCTTAGTTACATCTTGAACTTTCTTATAAATCAATAAGGCTTAAGAGATATTGACAACATTTCACCAAGGAAGGGAAGGAAAAACAAAAACCCAAACCTCCAATGTGTTGAGTGGACTATGCATTAGTTGCTTTTTTTCTATGCAAACTGGCCAAAGCATTAATCATGAAACCACAATGTTAAGTCAATAAAAAGAATTTGGTCTCCCTTGTCTGAAAAAATCTTGCTTATTGATAGATACGTATCTATATCGCAATCGCACCTCAAGTCAATTAATCATGTATCTTTCCTCAGTGAATTCAGTAACTACCATATGATCTTTCTCTCCCCCCAACTCTTGCCCTCATCATGGTGGAACTCAACTTGTATATTGATACTCCCTCAAACACCCTAACCTCCAAATTCCTCAATTTATTCATTGCCCATTAATATTCTTCTTCACTTCAGGTCAGTAACAAAGAATGATGGCCATATGTTTGATTTTACTATTACTCACAGTTGAACTTCTTTGTGGTACATGAATTATCAAATTCCTTTATTTTATCACAATCTGTTGTCATTCCACCTTTCTCTCTGTCTTGTAAATTTAAACTCTGTTTCTTATCCTCACCTTGACCTCTTAGTACTTACCAAGGCCATCATTCTCTTTCCTTCTTCTTTTTGAACCTTTCCTTAGTGGCCCATAGCAGTGTTTTCAAATACTTTCATCCCACCTTAAATATCCCAAAGTTCCCCCTCTCACCTCTTCTTAGTTGATAGACTTTATCTTACATTTACTGCAAATATTGAGGCCATTCTTCAAGTTGTCCCTCTTCTCTCTCCCTCTTCATATTATATTAACCAATTGTCTTCTGCCACCACCCACTGCTTTTTCCTTATTTTACTAGAATACATTTATCTTTTCCTTGCCAGGGCCTAAGGATCCATTTCCATGCTTAACAGATAGTCCCTTTTATCATCCCCAATGTTTCCTCTATCTTCAACTTATTGTCTGCTTTTCTAATGCCCACAAAGTTGCCCATATCACTGCAATTCTCAAAAAAAAAAAAAAAGAGCAAAACAAAACCCTCACTTGATCTGTCCATCACTGCAATCACCCATATCTCTCATATTTTTATGGCTAAACACCTTCAGAAGACCATCTACAAAAGGTGCTTTTATTTCCTTTCCTCTCATTTTCCTTATTAATTCTCTATAGTCTAATTCCCATCTGCAACCATTCAATGGCAATTGTTCTATCCAAAATTACAAATGATTTCTTAATTGCCAAACTGAATGGTCAATTTTTATTACTCATCTCTGCTGATCTTTACACAGCCTTCATCACATTGTGCCCTAATCTCCTTAATAATCTCTTCTTCCCAAGTTTCCATGACAAAATTTTATCCTGGTTCTCCTTCTCTGACAAGTCCTCAGGATCCTTTTCTGAGGCTAAAATAAGTATCCCCTAGCTCTGTATCGGGTCTTCTCTTCTTTCTATATATATAATTTCATTGTAATAATTCCATCAACATTCCTGGATTTAATAATCACATACATACTGGTGATTCGAAGATCAATTTTTCCAGACTTAACTTCTCTCCTGACCTACAGACCCATCTCCAAATGTCTATTGAGCATTTTGAATTGGATATTTTCTGTTAAACTATCTCTCTCTCTCTCTCTCTCTCTCTCTCTCTCTTTCTCTATCTTTCTCTCTCTCTTTCTCTCTCCCCCCCTTTCTCTCTGTTTCTCCCGTCTCATCTCTCTCTCCCTGATAATTAAAAAAAAATCTCAGTGAAGAGGATGTATAGATTTATAGTGCTTGATGAAGTCAAAAATCTTCTGGAGAACCTGAACAACAAAAGGAAATCTCTTTTAAAATAAATGAAAATGAAATTCTCTTTATCTTTATTGATATTAGCAAAACCTTCACTTAGTACATATATTACTTCCTGTTTTGTAATTCACTTGATATCAATACTTGACAAATCATTGAACTTCTATCCCCATTATCACATCTCTCATAGAATCCTTTGTGATTTTAAGATGGGAGATGTGATATTAGAGATGACCTTTAATATTGTATTGTGTTTAGCAGACTCAAATCCTGTTGTTAAGGGAAGAGCTCAGGTAAAACTGAATATTCTTTAGACCTCTCAGTTAGTAATGTCACTCCAAAGATGTGCTCAGCTGAAGAAAATTATATGTGAAAGCTTGTCTGTTCCCTTCTCAACTTTTCATCAGGTATGCCCTCTATGTATGCATAGATTATCCTCATAAATAATAATAACTGACATTTATATATTGCTTGAGAATTTGCAAGGCATTTTACATACATTATCTCTCATCTGCCACATTGCCTTGGAACAAAACAAAAAAACAACAATTATACGCTGTGTGATATAACTTTTTAAGAATGTCTTCAATGGGACACCTATTCCCCAGGAACTTCCCTGAAAATCAAAAAATTATAGTGTCAGACTGTCGGCTATTAAGTAAGTATAGGGGATGGAGGTGCTGTGATAACATGAAATCTGCCATCCCTTGCTCAACTGGGCTTAGCTTTGCCCATCCCAATCAGCCTGATTACCATTCCTTAGGTATTATAATTCTACTTTGAGAATATGCTACTAACCCAATAATGATGCTCTAGGGTAGATTCTGTAGATTTTTCCTAGCAGCTAAAGCTTGGATCAACTTACCTCCAACCAGAATATGTAAGGTCAATATTCCCTTATTTTGTTTTAAGAAAGAGATGAGAGAGTTAGACTAATAGAGATAAAGAGGGAATGAGTAGTTCTGTTTCTGACTAATCAAATTTTAGTTGTTTATGAAAGAAGAAATGCTCATAGAATTTGGAAACGTTAGTCTAACTTAGAGAACTTAGTCTCCCACTTTATTTTATAAGTGAGGGAACTGAGGCTGCAAGAGGCAAGATAATTTATTCAGGTGCAGACAGAAACCATAATGGAGTGAAGATCTTCTCACTCCAAGTCTGATGTACTTTTTTTTTAATTTATGGAATAAAATAAGCAATTCTATAACATCATTTAATAAAAAGGTGATTATACATAAAACTAAAAATGTATTTTTAACTTGCTATTCCTTTTAAACATATAATAAAGTTACTATATACATTTATTTTCCCCCTTTTTTCTTCCCTTCTCCTCCCCACTTAGAAATGGTTATTATCATTAGAATTAATAAGGAATGGAAGTTGAGGAAAGAATAGTTTTTATATCATATCTACTATGCATCAGGCACAGTGCTAAGTACTTTACAAATATTTTCTAATTTAATCCTTACAAAAATCTTGTGAGCTCATTCTTCTTATTATTATATCAGTTTTACAGCTGAAGCAATAGAAGCAAATAGAAAATAAACGATTTGGATTTTTAACTCAAATTTTTCTTAGTTCAAATATCTTAAAATTCTGACCTTGATACATATGGGCTTTGTCCCTAGAAAAACCACTTAACTTTGCAGTATCTTAGATAACTTTGTAAATCTATAAATAGATGCTGATTTTCACTGGAGGAAGAAAATTTCTACCAAAATTCTAATACTATAAAAAGTCTCAACCTTGCCACCCCTGAGTCTCATAGTCTACCAACCCCCAAAGTTTAATTACATAACTTTTATAGAAAGTCTTCAATAGCATCTCAGTTTAAAAAGTAATGAAAGGACTTACATGAACTGATGCTGAGTGAAATGAGCAGGACCAGGAGATCATTATATACTTCAACAACAATACTATATGATGACCAGTTCTGATGGATCAGGCCCTCCTCAGCAACGAGATCAACCAAATCATTTCTAATGGAGCAGTAATGAACTGAACGAGCTATGCCCAGAAAAAGAACTCTGGGAGATGACTAAGAACCATTACATTGAATTCCCAATCCCTATATTTATGCACACCTGCATTTTTGATTTCCTTCACAAGCTAATTGTACAATATTTCAGAGTCTGATTCTTTTTCTACAGCAAAATAACGTTTTGGTCAGGTATACTTATTGTGTATCTAATTTATATTTTAATATATTTAACATCTACTGGTCATCCTGCCATCTACGGGAGGGGGTGGGGGGGGTAAGTGGTGAAAAATTGGAACAAGAGGTTTGGCAATTGTTAATGCTGTAAAGTTACCCCTGTATATATCCTGTAAATAAAAGGCTATTAAATAAATAAAAAAAAAAGTAATGAAAGGAGATTGGAACTATAATGCCAGATTCATGGCATTTAATAATAATGCTAAATTGTTGTTTACACCTTATTTTTCAAATTAAATATATGTTCTAATATTGACTGATTAATATTATTTTTAAAACAGGAGAAACTATTCAGATAAAGCATTTATTAGGCAGTTACTCTTTCCCAAACAATTCATCTTAAATATTGAAGAGATAAACCCAAGCAAATGAGAGAATAACTATCCTCAGGGGGGCCTACTTTTTAAAAAATAGCTTTTTATTTTCAAAATATATGGAAAGATAATTTTTGACATTCATCCTTGCAAAACCCTGTGTTCCAAATTTTTCTCCCTCTCTTCTCCCACACCCAACCCTAGACAGCAAATAATATGTGTTAAACATGAGCAATTCCTCTGTACATATTTCCACATATACCATGCTTCAAAGAAAAATCAGATCAAAAAGGGTAAAAAAAAAATGAGAAAAAAAAAGCAAGCAAACAGCAACAAAAAAGCGAAAATACTATGTTGTGATCCACATTCAGTCCCCATAGTCCTCTCTGGATGCAGTTCTGAGAATGAAGAGAATGTTGGAGGAAATGTAGAGAAATCAATAGAGTCAGTTTTGAAGCCAGGAATATAGAATTCTTCAGTAGTAGAACTAATCTAAACAGGCAATGGGGGCCAAAGTATGACAATGATGATAATGATGATGAAGATAATTATTAAGAATCCAGAGAAATCTGCAAGAACTATAAGTGAACAGATGCAGAAAAATAAGCAAAATAAGTAGCACAATTTATATTATAACCATAGGACAGGAATAAATTAAAAACAGTAATGAAAGACTTCAGAACATGATGTGGCTGTATATCTGTAATTCTTGGTAAGGAGACTAAAGCTGGTTCTGTGCGACAATGGTTAAGCTGATCAGGTACCTACATTAATGTGAGCATTCCTGTGGTGAGATCCTACAAAACTGAGGAGCCATTCTATTTACTAAGAAGGGGAGAAATGGCCCAGATTGGGAAAATAACAAGTCAAAACACTTGTACCAATTGCAATGGCACCAGGTTAGTAAGATCATATATTTCCAGCAAGGTAACATAGAGAAAGTTGTGTTCAAAACAGTAAAAGAGAATAGAACAGAACAAGCAAAAATACTTTTAAAAACTAAACTTTTAAGAATTCTGGGCAATGAAATAAAGAGTAATCTCTTCTGACAAATAAATATGCTTCTAACTGCCCAGTAGAGAGATAGTAGAGTACAATATAGCTGTAGAATAGATATATATTGTCAAATATACAGAACAAGAAAAATGAAGTATTTAACTATGCAAAACCAACAGGTATAAAGTAGTAATGTCAAAACACTATTTCCTTGTCAAACTCTGCTTATGGATTATTACTAAATTGACTGATTGATTGATTTTCTCTAGAAATGGATTTGTGGTGGGAATCACTGGGAAGTGATAAAAATCAGACATAAAGATATTTTAAAGGAAACATATTGAATATATAGAAAGTTCCTAATTTCTGAATATGCCAAAATGTTTTAGTCATTGTTATTTTGAAAAGCAAAACATTCCTTAACTTGGTCAAGCACAGTTTTAGATGAAGGCCTCCAGTTGCATTCCATTCTCCACAGCAGGGCAATTTGCAGAAATGTGGGTCTTTGGAGAGGAGACTTCAGAAGCAGAGTTTTCATTAAAGGTTTGAAATCACAGAGTAGGAGCAAACCAGACCCACAGCTGAGAGAGTAAGATGGAGAGTCCTTTAATCACCACATGTTCTACAACAAGTTATCATTTTCCCTGACCTAAATGGACATTGGATCTTAGCACAAATCAACATTTCTTCCTGTTGAGAAAAAGTTGAAAGGGAAGGGAAGAACTGAAGAAAAGACACAATCTCTGGGCTAGCCAAGTTACTGCCCCATTTGGGGAAATCTTGACTTCTTCAATTAAGCCGTGGGACTCTGGCCCAAGTCAAAGGTGGCAGGAGCAGGAATCACAGTAGGAGGGACATTGCTCTGATCATGAAGAGTGGATTCCATTCCCATGGATATGAAAATAGCAAGCCGGCATGAGGCAGGAAGCTGGGGCTGATGCAACAGAAGGCATTGAGGAAGAAGGGGGGTGGGGGAGAGGGGGGAAAAGGGATGATGACTCTGGACATGTAAATCATGAGCCAGGAAATGAATTCCTGGCGATGTTTCTTGCCAGCAGCTAAATCCTAGTAAATGTAAGATTTTTTTTTTCTTTCTCCCCCACTCCTTTCTTAACTAATTATATAGGGGTGAGGAAGAGGAATAGTTGGGAACCGGAAGGGGAAAAGGTCAGAAGTCACTAAATTGTAGTCCTATGAAGAATAGAACTGCTTTTGGAATCAATTTTCTCATTCAAAGGCATGAAACAACAAAAGATGATCCTGCTTTTCGTAATATGCAGCTCTTAACTCTTGTAGATTTATGTTGCCAAAGGAACCTTTACAGGCAACTGGAGTAGATTAGAAAAAAAGGAGAAAAAAAAAGTCTGGATCAGTTTAAAAGCTGGTAAATGACCAGGGTTGGGAGTATGGTCTGAGGAATCTCTGGTTCTGAGGCCTGAAAGTTTCTATTATCTAAAGAAACTCATCTGCTCAATGTCACAAGGACAAACGATGGGCAGTCATAGGAAGTAGAAGAAAGACAGGAAAAACATTTTTTACTAACAGGCAAAATATTTTTCCAACTTATGAAATATCATGGATAGAATCATCCCAAGAAAATCTAAGTTTTATTTTACTAGAAATGAACTGAAATGGAGTGCATATGACTGTACTTAGAAATACTTGTCTGTATATGAATATTTGTATACTTATCTATTTTATATATATATATAAATATAAATACAAATTATATTTGTATATATAGATGTGTGTACATATATGTATGTACATATATATTTACACACAGAGACATGCACATACAAATAGAGAATTAAAAAGCATTAATTTCTGGCTTTTTATATGCAAAGCATATAAGTAGCACTTGGTTTATAGAAAACAAGCAATATACTATATTGAGAGAGACAGAGAAATAGAGAAAAACAGAGAGACGAGACACAAATAGAGACAGAGACAGACACAAATACAAAAACAGAGAAAGAAGGATAGAGACACAGATAAAGAGAGATACAGAGAAAGAAAGAAAGAAAGAAAGAAAGAAAGAAAGAAAGAAAGAAAGAAAGAAAGAAAGAAAGAAAGAAAGAAAGAAAGAAAGAGGAAGGAAGGAAGGAAGGAAGGAAGGAAGGAAGGAAGGAAGGAAGGAAGGAAGGAAGGAAGGAAGGAAGGAAGGAAGGAAGGAAGGAAGGAAGGAAAAAACAGGGACAGAAAGAGACAGAGATACAGAGAGAGAAAAAAACAGACAGAGATAGAGACAGAGAGAGGCAACGAGAGAAAGAGAGGCATAAAGACAGAGAGAAACAGAGATAGAGACAGAAAAAGAGAGTAAGTCAGATCACACACACACACATACACACACACATAAAGAGACACAGAGAGAGAGACAGAGACAGTGAGATACATAGAGAAACAGAGACAGATACACAAAGAGAGACAGGGAAGTAGAGAGAGATAGAGAGACACAGGGAGAGACACAAAGAAGTAAAAAGAATAGCAAAAGACAAAAGAGATTACTTATACTGAGTCATTTTAATTCTATACTAAAAATTTCTTGCCACTCCTACAAAGAGCCAGGTGTGTGTGTGTGTGTGTGTGTGTGTGCGTGTGTGGGTATGATTCAATTGTACTTTGAGTCAATAATTAAGATGTTAACATATATATGTACATATCTAACTACATATAGCTATATGCTCATGTACACTTACTTATACATAGAATAGATAGAGCTGTGGGCAATGCATAGTTTTGCCTTTGGAGAATGAAAAATCTAAGTTCAAACTCTGCTTCTGGCAATACCTGGATTGTGCTGGAAAATTAATGAACTCTCAGGCTCTGATGACTGTGTTCCTTGTTTGAGAAAGGAAAATAAATCCCATGTTGTGGAACCATCTGAAAATTCCAAGGCCTCTGCTAACAAGAACTTCTTTTCTGGATTATCAGTAGTTGTGGCTAGAGTGCTTGCAGGAACAGTGATAGGTTCCATCTCCACTAGGATTGTTTGCTAAACTGCTGTTAGACTGCTATATTATAAGTATTGCTATTTTTTTTTTTATCTTCTGGTCATCAGGATTGCCATAGTAGAAGGTTAGAGAATAAAATCATAGCAGATAAGAGAACTGGAGACTGTGTGATAACAGACATTTCTATGTGCTTTAAGGTTTGCAAATTGCTTTCCATCTATTATATCACTTGAACCTTGGGACCCCTCTGGAGATAACAAAAATAAATGTTTCAGCTGCAGGTCAGATGAAAAGCTCCCATGATCCTTAGGTTGCAGTTGTGTAAAAAATCTCAATGCTCATTCTTTCATATAATTTCCACTGATAAAATTAAATTTGTTCCTGATGTAGAACCATCTCCAAGGCCTCTGGTAGCAAGAACTTTCTTTTCTGGGTTATCAGTAGTTGGGGCTAAAGTCCTTACTGGACCAATGAGAGGTTCCATCTCCACTAGCATTATTTGCTAGACTCCTGTTAGCTCTATATTGGAAGCATTGTTATTTCTGAAGCCATAGGTTCCAGGGTTCCATGAGAGATTCTGGCCCAATTAACCCATGGGAGAAACTAGTGGCAGATTGGTTTTCCAGTGTAGCACATGCTAAGTGAATGTTATCTAGTTGTAAGTCCTCAAGCAAGGGCCAAGTCGTTGCCCAATACAAGCACTACCCACCCAAGTTCAGAGAGTTCTTTACTGGAAGGACTTTTTTTTCCCTACCAAAAATCATAGAGATTTTCTGTGAAAATGTAAAAATAATAAAATCAAAAGGAAAATTTATACTGATGAAATCCTGCAGGCCTGAGTGTATGAATTCTCTATGAAAGGCACAAAGAAGATAAAGCTTAATAATCCAAAAAATGCATATATCTATCTGCGCAACATTGTTTGCAATCTTAAACTCTGATGCAAATGAGTTCATTTACATAAAGTTTTGAAGATAACCAATATCATCAACCAAGAAACTTTAATTAAATAATTTCATTAATCAGCATGGGAAAATTGCTTAAGCTCTCAGTATTCTAACAACTCTCTATGACTTAAACTGTAGAGAAAATGTACAGAATAAGTGAAGTAGATTTTCCCAACTGGGAGTTTTCTATAGTAATGAACTCAGATATCCATTCCCTTCTCCTATTCCTCTTAAAAATATAAAACAAAATAAAAGCTATTTTTTTTCTGTTTCTTTCAAACATATTTATTATATAGGGTCAGATAATGTAAGGTATATACAAATATGTTTAGTTATACTTACTTTTAAAAAATGAGCCTGTAATTCATTGACATGAATTCACATTGTGAAAACTTCCTCCACTGAAGCACATTTGTAACCCATTTGCAATTTGTAAGTTTGCAGGGTTTTCTATGGCACTAGAGTTTGCATTAGTTGCCTTTAGTTGCACAGATGATGGGTTTCAGTGTCAAAATTTAAATCCAAAGCCATTCTACCCACACTGACTCATAAGAAACATATACATCTATCTTCTTCTTAAAAGAAAAAAAGCAAGTATTCATTTTCTCTCTGTCCTTCTCTCCCTTCCTCCAAAAAATGTTTAAAAACAAGGAAAAGAAAAATAAAGAAAAATAATTCTGACAGCCAATGCAAGTATTTGTTTTGCTGATTCTACATCTATTTTCCATGAGGAATAGTTTGCAATATAGCCACTGAGTTAAAACAAGCTTTTAGTCCCCTGCGTGCACATGTGTATACATATCTATAACCCTGTTAGCAATGTTAAGTTACTAATGAATTCATTTGTGTATAGTGCTAGAGAGGAGTACCATCAACCAAGAAGCTTTAATTAAGCCACTTTATTAGCACCAAAGTCAATGACTTACCTTTTAGAAAATAAAGCTAATTTCTCCTTCCATTTATACTCAGTCATCCTGCATAGGCCCATTACTGTAGTTATCTCTGTGCTACACACATGTTCGTATTTGTCTGTCATAATGGTCCAAGTTTTTCACTGGACAAATAAAAAATCCTAGGAAACAGCTACAGTCTATAAATATTTTCTGTTCTTTAAGCATCATAATTAGTCAAAATTTACTTTTTTTTTCCTTTTCTGGTGACCATCATTTGTAATATGACCTGAATACAATGCTAGGACTAACCAATATCCTCAACTAAGAAAGAAGCTTAACAATTTCTCCCATTCTAACTATTTTAAAATCTAATTATTTTATTAGACAACAAATCTTCCCCTCTTATAAAATAAATATCCTGTCTTTGTTTCCTGAGTTATCTTCAACAATATAGCCCTGGATCGTGACTTTGCATCTCAAAGAGCCACAGCTATATTCTTTTACATTTGGACTTTGTCTTTGAGAAAAAGCTTCTTAAATTCTCCATAAACTTTCCTTCTATCATACAACTTATCCAAGTTAATCCCCTGTTGGCTTATTTAAAATGTCTTTAAAAAGAAAACATGTTCAGACTTTGGGGATTCAATGTACACCTGTACAAATGTATGTGTGTTGGATGGCACACACCCAAGGGATTATTAATATCCTTTAAAAATGGATCTTTGTTTTGTTAACTCTTTAGACTCCAGCTGATTAACAAAGCCTCCTTTAGAAATATATAATCAAAGAACTAGCCGTTGAGTAAATAAAGTATTACAAACCTGCAGGGCCCTTTCTGCATTCTATTCCAATGGTCAATACAGATATTTTTGTATTAAATGACAATCTACTTAAAAGTACAGCACTATTGCCTAAGAGGTTCTGTGTTCCTAAAAAATAAACATAACACCATCAATCTGAGTCTTAGAAGACTCCATGAGGAATAAAATGCATGCAACTTTAGATCTTTGATCAGATGCTCATATTAATTGGTAATGAATAACAAAATACAATATAGGGTACAGATTATGGATATAATTAAACATCATAGACTTAATTATATTTTCTGAAGCATGCCAAAGAGTAACACTCCTACTTTCTTTTGCATTGCTGACCATTAATTTCTAATGGGTCAATAAATTTTCCCCAAACAATTGCCCAATAGTGGACATAATTTTCAGATTATGTTCTTACATTATTATTCTTATCATAATCATAAAAAACATTGCTTCTAGTATACTACAATAAAAATTAAGCTATTTGAATAAAGTGAATGTTTATATTTTTCCCATTTTCTGCACTTATTCCATTCCAACCCATCTCTTCCAAGAAATTATCTTTTCTGAAATTCCTACTCTTTCACTAATTTCCATTCTCTCCCTCTCATGGATCATTTCTTACTGCCTATAAACATATCCATTTCCCCCTATCCTGAAAAAAAATTCTCATTTGGTCATTCTATCCCTGCTAACTTTCCTTATTTCTCTTAGGTCCTATATGGTCAAAATCCTCAAAAAGATCATTTACAGGAAGTATCTCCACTTCTCTCCTTTCTTCTCCTAACCTTTTACAATCTGACTTCTGAATGATTATTCTGGAATGATTATTCCACCAAAATTGCTCTCTTTAAAATTACTTTTAGTTGCCCAATCTAATGGTCTTTTTTCAATCCTTATCTTCCTTCACCTCTGCAGTCTTTTACACCATTGATCATTCTTTCTTTGTATTTTCTTCTCTCTAGATTTTCAGCACTCTACTTTCTCTTTCTCCTGGTTCTCCTCCTACCTATATCAACACTCCTCTTCTATCTCCTTTACTGGACCCTCTTCCAGGTCACTCCCTCTAACCTTAAGGGTCCCTTAGAATTTTGTTCTCTTCTCCCTCTTTTCTAATTCCCTCATTGATCTCATTAGCTCTTATGCATTTAATTATCATCTTTATGCTGATGATTTCCAAATATATCTTTCCTGCCCAGTTCTCTCTTCTGATTTCCATTCTCTTTCCTCCTAAACTCTCTCCTATCTTTCTTTAAAGAGCATCACCCTGCTTCCAGTTCCATAGGTTCACAACCTAGATTCCTCATTATCGTTCAACCCTAATATCCACTCTGTTGTCAAGGCCTGTTGAATTTATTTTGCAATATTCCTCAAATACACCTCCTTCTCTCCTCTGACACTGTCAGTACTTGCATGCAGAGTCACATATATAATAAATGTTTGGGACAACATTGGAGCTCAGGTTTTCCAGTGTCCAGGTACTGTTGCCCTTGACTTATCAAAGCAGCAACTTCCACAACCGAAGGCCCTTCCCTGAGAATTTTAAAAAATAAAGACTAAAGCAGCAGGTCATTGTATTAACCTTATTAAGACACTCTCAGCCTTTTGTCTGAGCATTTGACACTTCAGTGAATTCACCAGTACACGGTTGCCCTGAGATATTATCAGCTTAATTAAAATCAAATGGAAGAGGGGTCTGCTATCTTTTGTGGGAATCTAGCCTGTGGAAAGAGGCTAAAGCAACTGGTTTTAGAACATTGTTTTTATTTTTTAATTAAAAACAGAAATGTTGTTATTAGAAAATATGATGCAATATCAAGTAATAGCCACCTGAGAGTAAATATCTTCCTATCATTCTCTAGGGTGTCTGTCTCACCTGTGCATCTCTACAGCCCATGTAAAAATAGGCTGTCAATGGCCAGAGTTGACTGAGAAATACCAGGCCTCATTCCTTTGGCTCATTTGCCAAATTGCCTTTGAGCACAAGGGACTAAAAGCTTGTTTTAACTCAGTGGCTGTACTGCAAACATATTCCTCATGGAAAACACGTGGACAGTATCATATTTCTTCATCTCTGCATGGGTCAGCCCTTTTAGAGAAATAGACTGAAAGAAAAGCAATTATTCCACCTCAGCTAATTACACCCTTCCCCCATTGAGATTCAGGTTCCATGATAGATTTTATTTTTATAAAGAACCCAGTGAGTGCTATATTCATGTCACTGTAAATCTCCCTGCTCAACACTCATGCGCACACACACACACACACACACACACATACACATTTTTTTCCTCGTAAGGAAAAGACATTTTTAAAGTGTTGTGGGAATTATTACCTCTAAAAAATTTACTTCTGATCTATTATGTTTTTGTCTTCTTATATATTCCCTCCTCCTTTTTTTTTTTTTTTTTTTTTTTTTTTTTTTTTTTTTTTTTTTTTTTTTGCTTCTAGCCAAGTTCATGGGATAATTTAAAATGAAAAGCATTGTCATTTTATAGAGTAAACACGTGGCATTCTGGGGAGAAAATACAAGTAGCAAAAAAATCTGACAGAAACTGAGATTTTCATGGCACCACTGAGCAAAACTCTGGATAAGAGAGCTCTCAATCACTTCCAATGTAAATTAATCCATTTTGATATACTAGCTTCCTCATCAATTTTGCTCACATATGATGCTTGTCACTATATGAGTTCTCAGCTATGATATCATGAGAGCTCTCTCATCAATAAAGAAATAACTTGAGTGCTTTCTATGTATTTAGATTTGGGCTTGCTATCCTAATGTAAACACAATAGAATAATGATAATGCTTATTATTATCATTAGTTTAAGTTATAATAATAATAATTTCTTTGTTTCATTCATCAAAAGAGTCAAAGTAATTCATGAGAGGAAAATGCCACAATGATATAGATTTGATCCTTATATTTTTGCCTTAATTTTACCAAAACTTCTGCAACTGAAAGTCCTCTCATAATGATTTTTGAAAATAAAGACAAAAGTGACAGTTCATTGTATCAACCTTAATAAGACACTCTGACTTCTGTCTAATCCTAGAATATAGATGAACTGGGACTCAAATTCTCCCAGTTTCTTCATCTGTCAAATGGGATGATTATAATAACTGTAGCTATTAACTTACCTACTGTTCTGCTCTGGATGTGCTTTGATTTAATGTTATTTCAGAATTTAAGTAGGGTCTGGTTTATTTAGCTCTTAGATGGAAACTCTTGGGGTATTTTTCGATACCATGGGCTTTTCCTAACCAACTCTAATTCCAAACATGAGAACATGTACAATGTATGTACATGTGATTAGAAGTATGTACAGTGATTAGAAGGCTAGACTTGCGATCAAGAGAATGTAGGTTTAACTTGTATCTCTGACATTCGTTACCTGCATGACCTTAGCCAAGTCTCTTAAATCCTCTGAGAATCAGTTTCCTCATTTATAATGTTACCATCACCATCATCATCACCATTATTAATATTTATATAGTGCTAAATCTGTGCTAAGGCCTGCACAATTTTCATTTGTTTCACACAACTATCCTGGGAGATGATTATTATTATTATTCCCATTTCCAGATTCAGAAACTGAGGCAAACAAAATTTAGGGATTTGAGGCTAGATTTGAACTCGGGTCTTCCTGACTAGAAGTCCAGCTTTCTATCCACTGCATGTGGATAGATATATGGTTTCTAAAGTCCTTTTTAGTTCTACATCTATAATCCTATGGTCCTCATATCATTATTATGAAGTTCAATTGAAATAACATATTTAAATTACTATATAAATTATCAGTTATTATCACTCTCTGAATGCCATGGTTATCTAAGATGATTCTAAAACAGAACTGTTTGCTGCTCAAACTTTAACATATAATCTTCCCAGATTAATAGGATCATCCAGAACTTGGACTCTACTAGACCCAATGGAAAATGAGGAGCTTGAGTAGAATTTTTGCTACAAGAATAGTAATGCACAGCAAAGATCTGTCTGAATGCTTTGAGCAATAATCCCTTACATGTATTAAATGATGTAATGGAATTAAAAAGGGACTGGAAGTCTATAGGTATAGCTTGAAATAGTAGGAAAACTTCATACTTTAACTATTGATGTTTCCCTAGATAATTCTCCTTTTACTTTCCCATGTTTGGAAATAGGGTTGATAAGGGAGTAGAATGTGATTGTGGATGGAGGACAAAAAGCACATGGGCTTATAATGATTATAAAGCAGGCGTTCAGGTCAGACTCTTGACTCAAATAGTTCCAAACTTCATGGAAAGAAAATCAAATCATAGGTGTCAACCATAAGTAAAAATTACTAACTCTACATCAGATTTTGTTGAAATCTGCCTCTTTTTCATGGTCCAAGTTAGGTGTCACCTCTTTGGTCAAATCTTCCTTCATCACAGGAAATGAAAATGAATACTGGAAAATTAGGGGGGAAAAGTTTATGCCAAAAAGAAGAGTTTTATATTTAATCTTAGAGATAGGAAGCCACTGGAATTTATTGAATTGGCTGTTGACATAGTTTGACTGATGCTTTAGGAAGAAACAAGTAAGGATTGGACAAGTAGATTTGAAGATAATTATTATACAGATGATATCTGAATGCACGAAAACTGAATGATTACCAGGTTAAGTAGCATTAGAAGAAAAGATTGCCCAGTATCTAGAATTTGGAAATGCCTAGAGTCAACAGAAATGGCCTTGATGAAAATCCACTAATGGAAACCAAGAAAGATTAATCAGATGGTGAGACAGATCAGGAAAAAGCCAGATGAGAGGAGTTTTGCAGAAACTAAGAGAGAAAAGAATATCTTAGATGAGAAAGTGATCAACAATATCAGTGGCTACAGAGAGGTAAAAAATATTCAGATTGAGAAAAGATCATTATATTGAACAGTTAAGACATCATTGACAATTTTATAAAAATGGTTATTTTTGATTGACTGATAGTACCAAGGAATAGAGAGTTAAGAAGAGATTGAGAAGAAAAGAAATAGAGGCATTTATTGTAGACAGACTTCTCAAGGTGTTTAATCACAAAGGGAAGAAAAATAATAGAATAATACTGGAAGGGATGGATGGAGGAATGGAGGGAATTTTATTGAAGATGGGAAGATTGCAAATGAGTATGTAGGAAGTAGGGAAGGAATCAATAGGCAGGAGTATGTTGAAGATAAGAGAGTGAGGATGATAGAGGGGAAGTCTGCTGTAGAAGATGAGATGGAATGCAATAGTTTGCACATGCAAAAGTGTTTGTCTTGTGAAGAAGGACTATCTTTTCATGAAATATAAGAAGGTTAGATGGAAGAAGATGAGGCGGGGAATAGATGAAGAAACTCTTGGAGAAGGGTCTTAATGTTTCTTATTAAATATAAAGCAAAGCTCTTAGCTGAAAGGATGGAAGGAGAGATATGGAAATTTGGAAGAGTTACTGTGATGAGTGAGACAATGAGGCAGTTAGATAAATGTGAAAAGATTTTCTCAGCAGAAATGCCCCATTTGACTCTACATAACATAAATCACACACAACTCATAAGATCCTGAGGCAAGATTTGAATTCACATCTCTTCTGTTTATTCTATCCACTATGTTCCCAGTTGCCCATGAACCTTTGTTTTTCTTTAGCAAGCCATATTATCTCTTGATCCATAAACAAATGTTTAAATAACATGAATGAAATACATTTTAAATAAAATTAAAATGATCCTTATTTTGACAGATAATGCAAAAAATAGAAAGTATTCTAATACATGTGTCCAGTATATACTGACTTTCCTGGAGAGTAAGCATTGTATTAGAGAAAGTGAAGGTTAATATTCATTTTTCTGTGGATAGTTTGTTAATGATTTTATTATTCCTAGCCTTATTACTAAGGCTACTAATATTGATGGCAAATACCTAGAACACTTTTCAGTATATAAAATAACTTCCTTCCTACCCTGGAGAATGGATGTGGTAGCTGTCTTCAAGTATTGAAAGACTGTCATGTGAAAGATGGATTATACTTGTTCTTCTTGGCCTTAGAGGGCAAAACTAGTAGAAATGTGTAAAAGCTTCAAAGGAGGGAAATGAGACTTTTCTTTTTGCTTCTTTTTGACTTGGACTTACATAACCATTAGTATAAGACATGCTTAAGGAAAGAATAAATTCTTCACTCACTGAAAATCAACACTTGTTTTTACAGTATTGCCACAGGGAGTTTTAGAAAGTTAAAAGAGATGGTGAGATCCAACCATTCTGCAGAGCAATCTGGAACTATGCCCAAATGGCTATAAAAGGATGCCTGCTTTTTGACCCCAGCAGTGCCATTCCTGGGTCTGTATCCCAAGAAATCATAAAGGAAGGAAAAGGATCCACACATGCAAAAATGTTTGTAGCAACTCTTTTTGTGGTAGCAAAGGAATGGAAAATGAGTTCCCTATCATTTGGGAAATGGTTGAATAAATTGTTGTATATGAAGGTAATGGATTATTATTGTTCATAAAAAAAACAATGCCAAGCTGATTTTAGAAGACCTGGGAATATTTACATGAACTGATGCTGAGGGAACCAAGCAGAACCAGGAATAGATTGTACACAATAACAGCAAGAATGTGCAATGATCAATTATGAAAGATTTGATTCTTTTCAGTGGTTCAGTAATCCAACTCAATCCTAATAGACTTTGGATGGAAAATGTTATTTATATCTAGAAAAAGAACTAAGAAGACTGACATAAATCAACACATGATATGTTCATTTCTTTTTTCTGTTTTTTTAATCTTTTCCATGTTTTTTTTCCCTTTTGCTCTGATTTTTCTCTCCCAATATTATTCATAAAGCAATGTGTGTTGAAAATAAATTAAAAATTAAAAAAGAGATGGCAAAAGGCTATATGGCATATTCATTATGGCACAGGTAATTCCTAAGACCCAAATCAATGTATTCTTAAATCTGAGTCTAGCTGTCAAGGCAGTATCCCACATTTCCTCTGTAGATCAGATTGCATTCAATCAATCAGACAAATAAATGTCAATACTAAATATACCTAAGTAAACAAATAGATATAAATAATTTAGTTAAGCAAAAATTAGAACATTCAAAATATGGAATGTTCTGCCTGAGGAGGTAATCCTTTTACTCTCACTAGAAACTTCATAGACTGGATAACAACTTGGTAAATTGAATGTAACAATAACTGTTGTCTGGATGGGGATTGGACCAAGTATTTCCAAGTCTAGTCTAACTTTCTGCAGCACTGTTAAGATGGGTTTACTTCCTCTCTTTTCCACAAATCCCTGTATTGATTGCTCAGGAACTACATGCCTCTATTACTTTGAGATTGGTTACATATCCTATTATCATTTTAGTTATAATACATGACTTTTATATAATAATATTATTATTATGTACTTTGTAGAAGTTTTTGAGTTCATTAATTTATGTGAAACATATAACAACTTTGAGGTGAAAGTAGGGCAAGATTAAGGATCAAGGAATCATATATTTATAGCTAAGAGGGCATTTATTTCAACCATTCAGTTTTCTGATTGGAAGACTTTAATTCCTTTAAAATTCTAATTGGACAAACAATTCATATCTTTTGCATGAGATATGAAGAAACAGTAAAACAAATTCCAAAGAATGAAAAAGCAAGGAAAAATGTGAACCGTCTCATCAAACAAACAACTGAACTGGAAAACAGATCAAGGAGAGATGATTAAAGAATCATTGGACAACCTGAAAGCCACGATTAAATAAAAATCCTAGACATCTTATTTCAAGAAAGTATAGAAGAAAACTGTCTTAATATTCTAGATTCATAGAAGGTAAAGTAAAAAGAATCTATTGATTACTTCCTAAAAGAGATGCCAATATGAAAATCCCAGGAATATCATAGCCAAAATTTAGAGCTTCCACATCAAGAAGAAAATAGTGCAGCCATCCAGGGAAAAAAAAATTTAAATATGGTGGATCACATAAAATTTAGCAAGTTCCATATTAAAAGAGTGGAACATTTGTAATATGATAATCTGGAAGGCAAAGGCAATAGTATTATAACTAAGAATAACCTATATAACAAAACTGAAAATAATCCTTCGAGGGGTATAAAGGATATTTGATGAAATAAAGTATATTCAAGTATTCCTGATGAAAAGACTATTGCTGTATAGAAATTTTGACATCCAAATACAAGACACAAGAGCAGCATAAAATGTAAAATATTGAAAATAAATCATCAGGGATGCAATAAAATAAAACTATAAATATTCCCATATGGGAAAATGATACTTCTAATTCCAAAGAACTTTAATATTATTAGGGAAATTCAAAGGAATCTCCATAGACAAAAGATGTGAGTGTGTTGGGACTGTCAATTATTGTTGAATGATCTAAAAGAATGTAAGAGTGAGAAAGATGGAGGTATCAGGAAAAAGAAGAAAGGAGAGGTAGAATAGCTACATTTTTGCCACAGAAAAGAGCCATGTGAGGGGAATATGGGAAGAGGTAATGTTTGAACCTCTCTTTCATTGAAAATTGGTTCAAAGACTGAAGAGTATACATACACACACACACACACACACACACACACACACATATACAAACACTCAGAGTTCATGGAGAAATTCATTTTACCAAATAAGGAAGTAAGAGAAAAAAAGAAAGATGGAATGAATGAAAAAGAGACAGTGGTCAGAAGGAAAACAGATTTTTGAGGATAGACAGGATACAAAGAGAGAGAAGGACAAACAGGAGAAAGTAGTATGGAGGGAAATACTTGGTAATCAAAACTGTGAATGTGAATGGGATAAGCTCACCTATAAAATAGAAGTAGACAGCTTCCTGCCTTAGAAACATAGATCCAACAATATTTTCTGTTTCTTTGTTTGATTTTTTTATTAAATACACTTGAAACAAAAAAAGAAATACATACAAAAATAAAATAAGAAAATCAACCAGAATCTGTTATGCCTTAGATGAAGAAAAGTAAAAGAAAAATAACAATCATGATCTCAGACGAAATAAAAACAAAAAACAAAAACAAAAAAAGATAAAAGAATCAGGAAAAGCTGATTTTGCTAAAAAGGTATCAAAGACAATAAAATAATATGTTTTTACATATTTTTCTGATAAAATTCTCCTTTCTTAAATATATATGGAACTGAGACAAATTTATAAAGATAAGAGCTATTCTCTAACTGATAAATGGTGAAAGGATATAAACAGGCAGTTTTCAGTAGAAGGAATCAAAGTGTTTCAAAGTTACATGCCACGAAAAAATGCTCTAAATCACTACTGATTAAAGGAATATATATTTAAACATTCTGAGGCATCACCTTATATCTATCAGAAATGATGAATGATGGAAGCAATAAGAGAAAATTATACATTAATGAATTTTTGGTGGAATAGTGAACTGGAGAAGAAAGGACTATAAAACTATGTATACCTTTATATCTAGTAATAACATTACTAGGTCTGTACTCTAAAGAAATAAAAGAAAAAGAAAGTGAAGTGCAAAAATATTTTTTATAAGTTCATTTTGTGGGGGCAATGAATTGAAAATTGAGGGGATGCTTACCAATTGTAGAGTAACTGAATAAATTGTGGCTTATGATTTTGATAAAATTAAGATAGTATTATGAGAAATGATAAGTGGATAAATGGTTTCAGAATAACATGGCAAAAACTATATAAAATGAAACTAAAACAAAGAAGAACTGGGAAAGCATTGTACATAGTAACAGAACTGTTGTGATGATTAACTGAAAGATTTGGCTGTTGTGATCAATCCAATGATCTAAAACAATTCTAAAGGATTTTTGATGGAAAACTGCTTATCCATTTCCAAAGAGCAAACTGATGAGATCTAAGTGCAAATTAAAGTATGATTTGCTCCCTTTGTCTTCTTTTTTTTATTTTTAATGATATGGTTAATATGGGATTATGTTTGCATAATTTCACATGAATAATTGCTATCATTTTGTTTACCTCCTCAATCGATGGTTGATGATAGGAAGGAGGGGGAGAATTTGGAACTCAAATTTTAAAAAGAAAAGTATGCTAAAAATAAACATATTTATGTTTTTGAAAAGAGGAACTGAGACAGATTTTTTTTTCTTTTTTAATGAAGTCTCTGATTTTGTTCCTGGTCTGTGGGTTGCTTATTGCTTCCACTTGTTTCTTCATTTGTGTATGCTAGGAGGAAGGGAAAGAGGTATAATGAAAAGGAAGGAAAACTGAAGCTCCTATAAGAACTTGATGCTGACACATTGGGCTGATTAAGTTTTTTACTCTGCCAGACATGGAAACCATCATGCATATTCTGGTCTCTAGGAGATATATATATATATATATATACACATATACACACATATATAGTATATTTATATTATATATATTGTCTATATGTATATGTATATATACATATATATAGTCATTTTTTTCTTAAATGAACATCCTTATAGGCAGTTCCACAGAACAATGGTTAGAGTACTGGAGTCAGGAAGACCTAAATTCAAATTCTATATTAGTCACTTATTAGTTAGATAACCTCAGACAAATCATTTTAACTTTTCTGCAAAATGAGGAAAATAGTAGTTCCCATAGTTTTTATGAGGATCAAATGAGATAAATAATGAGGAGACATTCTGAAACTTAAGGAAGAAAAAAAGCATTTATTAGGTGCCTACTATGTGCCAGGTACTGTGATCATGTGCCAGCCCCTGATAAATATTATTGCATGTTATTCTCACAAGAAACCTATAAAATAGTTACTATTATTATACTCATTCTATAGATGAGGAAATTAAGGCAAAAGTTAAATGACTTTTTCAGGTTCTCACAATTACTAAGTGTTTGAAGTTACATTTGAACTCAAGGTTTTTGATTTCAGATTTTCTGACTCAAGATTTTTTACTTTAGGTTTCTGACTTTTAATCAAGTGTTTCAGTTTGTTTGTTATTTTCCACTCCACTATCATTAGATAATGATCCTATGCCTAGAATGAACTTTTTTTTCACCTCTACCTCTTTAGAATTCCTAATTTCCTTTAAACCACTTCTATTCAAATTCTAGCAGGCCTTTCCTGATCTCCCCTACTTCTCATTTTAGTGTCCCCCCCACAAAAAACCAAAACAAATCAAAATAAAAAATCCTGCTTTTGCTCAATTCTGGAAGAACTTTTATGGGTATATATTTCATCTGTGTGCATAATGTAAATTCTTGGAGATTAGAGTCTGTTTCATTTATGTCTTTACATCTCTAACATATAGCATGATGTATAGTACATAGAAGGTGCTTACAAACTTATTTGTTAGTTAGATTAATTTCCTATTTCACATTTGCTCTCTTTTTTCATTTTCTTTGCTATGCTCCTACACTGCTTCTTAAGACAACAAAATCAAGATTTGGGAAACTGGAAGTAGGAAGGTATGGGAAAATACAAGACAGAAGTAGGCTGGGACTTGGTCTTTCCCCTTTATCAAGATTTGAACATCTTTAATTTTTCCCACATGTGAATAAATTTAACGAAGTATCAATCTTTTATTTCTGTTATGATAGCATAGTTTAGGTTTTTCTTTGAAAGTTTCTGATTTAAATCCTCTGTTTTATGGATGATACTTCTGATATTCCTGGTTGCCACTTTCATTTTCCAAGTCATCAGTCCGTTTCCATTTTCCAGGCCATCACCTTTTAAGACCATCTATGTCTAAGTTATTTTTCATAAGAGTTTTTCAAAGATCATACTCATTTTGAGTGAATAACACAGGAACATGCCTCGCATTTTATAATTCATCCCATGATGAAGAGAGAAGAGGAAAGGAAAGAATACAAGTCTGAAATCATGTAAACAGAAAATACAACCACAGCTTTTAATGTAGTACATCTATTTGGTTTTGAAAATCTTTTATATCTTGGTCTTTTGGTGTATTTTCAGTTTACTTACACCTCCAGTGATTCCGGCCTTCTTTTTGATCTTTGACCACATCTTCCACAATCCCATGATTTTCAACTAGTTTTCACCATTCTTCCTCATCTCTACTAATTTGCTTGGCTTCCTTCTAGTCTGCCATAAGCCTGCCTTTTATAAAAAGTTTTCCCAAGTCTTCCTTAATGTCAGTAGCTCTCTCTAGTATTATATCCAAATTATTCCCTATCTTTCTTATTTGTATATATTATCTCGCCCTCCATTACACTGGGAGCTCCTTGAGAATAGGGACTGTTTTTGCATTTCTTTGTATCTTTAACACTTAATGTAGTACCTGGAACATAGTAGTTCAATAGTAGTAATTTAATAAGTACTTGTTGAATTGACTTCACTATGGACACTAAGGTAAGACTCTTTGAGAAAAGAGGTGGAACAAAAGATAAACCTTAAAAGAAGCTCTCCTATTTGCTATGGGCTTTTTTCACAACAACTGTAGATTCAGGGTCAGTGATATCATCTAAATTTTTCTAGTGATAAAACTGAGAATTTGTGTTTATAAGAGTATATAAATAATAACCTGTTCATTTTTAGTGAGACTTAGTGACTAAGTCTCTAAGTGATTGAAGCAACAATTTGAATTCCATCCCTTTTACTCTCTCTATTTTTTCTATTTTATCAATTTTATTCTATTGTTAAATAATATTTACGTCACTAATTAATACATAAAGTATATAAAAACTTATGTGCTTGGTGGAATTGAGGTGACATTGTGAAATTAAATTGCATTTTTTAAGCTTTTTATTTTCAAAACATATATATAGATAGATAGATAGTTTTCAATATTCACCCTTGAAAAACCTTTTGTTCCAAATTTTTCCCTCCCTTATCCTCACTCCCTCCTCTAGATGGCAAGTAATCCAATATATGATAACCATGTACAATTCTTCTAC